>NC_048585.1:12336099-12428599 GCF_013265735.2 Oncorhynchus mykiss
TTCTTGGCCCAAGCAATGCTCTTCTTCTTATTGGTGTCCTTTAGTTGTGGTTTCTTTGCAGCAATTCGACCATGAAGGACTGATTCACACAGTCTCCTCTGAACAGTTGATGTTGAGATGTGTTTTCATTTATTTGGGCTGCAATTTCTGAGGCTGGTAACTCTAATGAACTTGTTCTCCACATCAGAGGTAACTCTGGGTCTTCCATTCCTGTGGCCAGGTTCATCACAGCACTTCATGGTTTTTGCGACGGCAGTTCAAGAAACATTCCAATTTCTTGAAATGTTTCATATTGACAGACCTTCATGTCTTAAAGTAATGACGGACTGTCGTTTTTCTTTGTTTATTTGAGCTGTTCTTGACATAATATGGACTTGGGTCTTTTACCAAATAGGGCTATCTTCTGTATACCACCTCTACCTTCTCACAACACAACTGATTGGCTCAAACGCATTAAGAAGTGAAATTCCTCAAATTTACTTTGAACAAGGCACACCTGTTAATTGAAATGCATTCCAGGTGACTACCTCATGAAGCTGGTTGAGAGAATGCCAAGTGTGTGCAAAGCTGTCATCAAGGCAAAGGGTGGCTACTTTGAAGAATCTCAAATATGGAATATATTTGGATTCAGTTAACACTTTTTTGGTTACTACATGATTCATTATGTGTTATTTGATAGTTTTGATGTCTTCGGTATTATTCTACAATGTAGAAAATAGTAAAAAATAAAGAAAAACCCTTGAATGAGTAGGTGTGTCCAAACCTTTGACTGGTACTGTATGTATCTGTGTGTTTGTGTGCATGTCAGGCAGTTTGATGAATTAATGTTGCATTTCCAATTCATAATGCATATTCTGTGCCTCAGAACACATTCCATCTCAGCAGGCAGACTAGGCAGGTTTTATGTTATATCACATCATATGAGACACATTGAATAAACCAATGTTGAAAGATTTCAAGGGTCTGGAACAACAGCCTCTGATAGCGTTGGAAACAGCCCTGATCCTGTTCGATCCATGACTCTCAGCTTCTCTGCTTCTATTAGCAATAAAAACAATAACAACTGGGAGACTGTTTGTTTTTCCAAACCACAACATAAAGGAAGAGAGAAACCCACAGCTGGTTTCTCCTCTCCTCTGCTTCTAGGTTTCTATGCTTCCACACACACACACACACACACACACACACACACACACACACACACACACACACACACACACACACACACACACACACACACACACACACACACACACACACACACACCTCTGTGACAGACAATATATTATTAATCCAGCATGTAGTATGGATCCTGGTCTTCTATCTATCTAATTATAGCAGTGCCACAAGTCATTCTTTATTTAAAGGGGCTTAAGCTTAAATTAGATTGTTCAAACAAAACACACAGCGGACATGGCTGGTTGCCTCCATGGTTCATAAAGAATACTAGCAGTGGGGGAAAAGACCATCCTGGATCCCAGCCCCAGGCACAGGCAATAAGAACAGTGAGCTTATCAGTCCCAAATGGCACCCTATTCCCTTTATGGGCCCATTTGGGCTCTGGTCAAAAGTAGTGCACTATATAGGGAATAGGGTGCCATTTGGTAGATGTTCTCAGTTAGACAGATGGTACAACACATGCACTTGGGACAACCAGGCTCAATACAGTTCCTCACAACCCAACCCGGTCCTGTCATGGCACGATATAGATATTAAAGCTCTGGGGCTCCCCCTGGACTGGTTGCGAACAGGACGAGAAGACAGAGAAAGAGGGAGGAGAGAAAGAGTGAGAGAGAGTCTGTGATGGATAACTAGGTCCCCCATTTGCCTCTCTCTCTCTGAGAAGGACGAGGCAGCAACCCAAACCAGGCTAACTGACAGCCTGTGGTTTTGCTCCCATTGATACTGTCTGATGTAGAGGAGACTTCTAGGACATATTGTGAGTGCTGCAGTTGTTAGCCTGATGACCAATACACAGGTGTAAAATCACACATGACATGTCGTAAATGAAGCTGTGGAACGAGTTCGACAGAATGACACTAGTGGCGTAGCCAGAAATTTGTTGACGGGTGGGTCTGCAGAAGTGTGGGTGCCCCTCCCCCAAATGAGGTAAAACAGCTAACTTCCTGCAAGTTTACACATTGTGCCATGGGGTAAAGAGGACAATTCTACACACTCTGTTATGATGCTTAGAGAAAATGTTGGTGTTTTAAAGCTAATTTCCTGCAATTCTACACATTTCCCCATGGGGCAGAGAGGAAAACATGCAGTTTTAGAGCTGATTAAAGCTAGAATGTAGGTGTGTTGACTGTGATACAGGCACTGGATTATCAGCTAAATGAACAAATGAAATAGAAGTAGGCAGTGACATGCTGCATGTATACAGAGATAGAAGCAAAGCCACATATGCCTCAATGACGGCATGTTGGTGGCATTTTGGGACTGTGGCTTTCAGTTGTTTTTGGCAACCCATCCTGTGAGAGTGTATGTTTTTCCAGGTCATCTGTCCTGCTATTATTTAATAAAATCTGACTAACCCAGTGCACTGCTAACTTTGCATGTTTAGATGAAAATAAAAATAATATCCCGATTTGAACACTATTGGACATTTTGTTGTTGATGCTCAATCTGAGTGGGTGAGCCCACCCAGACCCACCCTAGCATACGCCTCTGCACTAGTGGGAATACAACCCTCCACGGGTTGACCGAGTGAATTCATAACTTGTGTGTTGTTTTTGTTTTCATGTATAGCACGGGTGTCCAACCCTGCTCCTGGAGAGATACCCTCCTGTAGGTTTTCACTCTAACCCTGTTCCTGGAGAGCTACCCTCCTGTAGGTTTTAACTCCAATCCTGTTCCTGGAGAGCTACCCTCCTGTAGGTTTTCACTCTAACCCTGTTCCTGGAGAGATACCCTCCTGTAGGTGTTAACTCCAATCCTGTTCCTGGAGAGCTACCCTCCTGTAGGTTTTCACTCTAACCCTGTTCCTGGAGAACTACCCTCCTGTAGGTTTTCACTCCAACCCTGTTCCTGGAGAGCTACCCTCCTGTGGGTTTTAACTCCAACCCTGTTCCTGGAGAGCTACCCTCCTGTAGGTTTTAACCCTGTTCCTGGAGAGCTACCCTCCTGTAGGTTTTCACTCCAATCCTGTTCCTGGAGAGCTACCCTCCTGTAGGTTTTCACTCCAACCCTGTTCCTGGAGAGCTACCCTCCTGTTGGTTTTAACTCCAACCCTGTTCCTGGAAAGCTACCCTCCTGTAGGTTTTCACTCCAACCCTGTTCCTGGAGAGCTACCCTCCTGTAGGTTTTAACCCTGTTCCTGGAGAGCTACCCTCCTGTAGGTTTTAACCCTGTTCCTGAGGAGCTACCCTCCTGTAGGTTTTCACTCCAATCCTGTTCCTGGAGAGCTACCCTCCTGTAGGTTTTAACTCCAACCCTGTTCCTGGAGAGCTACCCTCCTGTTGGTTTTAACTCCGACCCTGTTCCTGGAAAGCTACCCTCCTGTAGGTTTTAACTCCAACCCTGTTCCCGGAGAGCTACCCTCCTGTAGGTTTTTTGCTCCATGCCTAATCTAGCACATCTGATAACAATTAATAATTATCTTGTTGATAAGATGAATCAGGTTAGTTACAATTCGGGTTGGGGTGAAAACCTACAGAAGGTTAGCTCTCCAGAAACAGGGTTGGAGAGCCCAGATGTATAGTGTGCGTGTGTGTGCGCGCGTGCATAAAGTCAGAGTTCGTGTAACACACCATTTGTACACATTATCACATTGTTGTGAATATATATATACTGAACAAAAATATAAACGCAACATGTAAAGTGTTGGTCCCGTGTTTTATGAGCTGAAATTAGAAATCCCATACATTTTCCATATGCATAAAAAGCTTATTCCTTTCCAATTTTGTGCACAAATTTGTTTTCATCCCCATTAGTAAGCATTTATCTTTTGCCAATATAATCCATCCACCAACAGCATGGTCATTACACAGGTGCACCTTGTGCTGGGGACAATAAAAGGTAACTTTAAAATGTGCAGTTTTGTTACACAACACAATCCCACAGATGTCTCAATTTTTGAGGGGGTATGTAATTAGCATACTGACTGCAAGAATGTCCACCAGAGCTGTTGCCAGAGAATTAAATGTTCATTTCTCTACCATAAGCTGCCTCCAACATCATTTTAGAGAATTTGGCTGTACATCCAACCAGCCTCACAACCGCAGACCACTTGTAACCATGCCAGCACAGGACCTCCAAATCCGGCTTCTTCACCTGAGAGAGACTGAGGAGGGTGATGATGAGTATTTCTGTCTGTAATAAAGCCCTTTTGAGAGGAAAAACTCATTCTGATTGGCTGGTCCTGGCTCCCCAGTGGGTGGTCCTAAGCCCTCCCAGGCCAACCCATAGCTGCATCCCTGCCCAGTCATGTGAAATCCATAGATTAGGGCTTAATGAATTTATTTCAATTGACGGATTTCCTTATATGAACTGTAAATCAGTAGAATCTTTGAAATTGTTGCATGTTGCGTTTATATTTTTGTTAAGTAAATTAATTCACAGGGTAAATGATCTGTGATTTAGCAGGCAGACAGAGTGAGTTAGTGTTGTGCCTCTTATCTGAAGAGCCTGCTGTGTCTGCCAAACACACTAATTGCGTCCCAAATGGCAGCATATTCACTACATGGTGCACTACTTTTGACCAGTTGTGCACTATGCAGGACATAGGGTGACATTTGGGACAGAGCCACTATCAAGCAGAGTCATTACTTCGGGTAATTGCTTTGTAGCACGGCTAATCCAAACACACGTTTTAGAGAGGGATCATGTGTTTCAATCAGGTAATGCAACAGAAATACAAGACTTTAGCAACGTGCACCACAAGACTGAAACAGGAACAACGCACACACGCAGCACACAGCACATACACAAACACACACACACACACACATCCAAGCACGCACACATTGACACACACACACACGCACTGACACACACACACACACTGACACACACACACACACAGACTGACACACACACACACACACACACACACACTGACACACATCCAAGCACACACACACTGACACACACACACACACTGACACACACACACAGACTGACACACACACACACACACACACTGACACACACACACAGACTGACACACACACACTGACACACACACACAGACTGACACACACACACACACTGACACATTCACACACACACACAAACACACACATCCAAGCATGCACACACTGACACACACACACACACTGACACACACACACAGACTGACACACACACACACACACTGACACATTCACACACACACACACACACAAACACACACACTGACACACACACTGACACACACACAAACACACACACTGACACACACACACACTGACACACACACTGACACACACACAAACACACACACTGACACACACACACACACACACTGACACACACACACACACACACACACACACACACACACACACTGACACACACACACACACACACACCCAAGCACGCACACACACGCATGCACACATGTACACAAATACACCCACACCTCAGTTAGATAGGCCATCATGTACTTTAAATCACGGCAGGTAGAGTGACTCAATGATTTGTCAGGGATCAGTTGGATATGAAATGGTAGTGTGACTCAGTGATTTGTCAGGGATCAGTTGGATATGAAATGGTAGTGTGACTCAGTTATTTGTCAGGGATCTGTTGGATATGAAATGGTAGTGTGACTCAGTGATTTGTCAGGGATCTGTTGGATATGAAATGGTAGAGTGACTCAGTGATTTGTCAGGGATCAGTTGGATATGAAATGTCAACAGTAACAGAAATGTAATAGATTTTGGCATTAGCATTTAATTTGGAGAGAGAGAGAGATGTAACCTTTTCTCATTTCCTCAGCCACACACCACAAATAGTTTTTATTCATTTTAAATTGAACCTTTATTTAACTAGGCAGGTCAGTTATGAACAAATTCTTATTTATAATGACGTGTGGTGAAACAAAGCTCAGTAATGATTATTTACCAGTGTGTGTGTGTGTGTGTGTGTGTGTGTGTGTGTGTGTGTGTGATACCCCGGTAAGAACAATAAACCAAGCAGTGGACTTCCAATCAACAGCCCACAACATCAGCTCTCCTGCTCGCCAGCTGCAGGCTGTAGTATTGATGTAAAAGGGCCAGACTCTGGTTATTAGGCTGAGGACAAAACTTTATTGTTCAATTTAGATCATACAGCTTCCAGGAATATGAGTGGGTTATAGCAATGAAACCTCCTAACCAATTGTATTACGCAATGCAGGGTCATTCTACCACACATGTTTTCTGTCTCTCGTTGTCTCACTCTGTCTTTCTCCTAATTCCCTGTCCCACAACATCTTAAATTATATACATGCACACAAACATGAATTATCGAAGAGTGAAGAGGGCAGACTAACATAGCTACTTTGAGTTGTATAACACTTCATGCATCTAAAAGTTGTCTGAGATCAGAGGAAAGGACAGCTGATTTTCAGATATGTGGTTACACCACCACCTAGTGGTATTTACATGTATTACATTAATATATATGTTTGATGCAGGCAGTGTATGTACTGTGTGTACCATGATTGAAAAGTAGTGGACAATAGGTCCCATGTGGCTCAGTTGGAAGAGCATGGCAATTGCAATGCCAGGGTTGTGAGTTTGATTCCCACGGGGAACAGTATGAAAATGTATGCACTCACTATTATAATCTTACAGGAGGGTGGCTCTCCAGGAACAGGGTTGGAGTTAAAACCTACAGGAGGGTAGCTCTCCAGGAACAGGGTTGGAGTGAAAACCTACAGGAGGGTAGCTCTCCAGGAACAGGGTTGGAGTGAAAACCTACAGGAGGGTAGCTCTCCAGGAACAGGGTTGGAGTGAAAACCTACAGGAGGGTAGCTCTCCAGGAACAGGGTTGGAGTTAAAACCTACAGGAGGGTAGCTCTGCAGGAACAGGGTTGGAGTGAAAACCTACAGGAGGGTAGCTCTCCAGGAACAGGGTTGGAGTGAAAACCTACAGGAGGGTAGCTCTCCAGGAACAGGGTTGGAGTGAAAACCTACAGGAGGGTAATTCTCCAGGAACAGGGTTGGAGTGAAAACCTACAGGAGGGTATCTCTCCAGGAACAGGATTGGAGTGAAAACCTCTATTCTCCAGGAACAGGGCTGAAACAAAAACCAGAGGACCAATAGTTTATACAAAAAATAACTGTGTATTAAGTTTTATCACAAGCACAAACAGGTAAGTGCCAAAATGAAGGAAACACCAACATAAAATGTCATAAAAGATGTTGGGCACCACGAGCTGCCAGAACAGCTTCAATGCACCTTGGACTGGAGTCTACAAGTCAACCTAAACCATACCAGGACAATGCACCTTGGACTGGAGTCTACAAGTCAACCTAAACCATACCAGGACAATGCACCTTGGACTGGAGTCTACAAGTCAACTTAAACCATCCCAGGACAATGCACCTCGGACTGGAGTTTACAAGTCAACCTAAACCATCCCAGGACAATGCACCTCGGACTGGAGTTTACAAGTCAACCTAAACCATCCCAGGACAATGCACCTTGGACTGGAGTTTACAAGTCAACCTAAACCATACCAGGACAATGCACCTTGGACTGGAGTCTCCAAGTCAACTTAAACCATCCCAGGACAATGCACCTTGGACTGGAGTCTACAAGTCAACCTAAACCATCCCAGGACAATGCACCTTGGACTGGAGTCTCCAAGTCAACCTAAACCATCCCAGGACAATGCACCTTGGACTGGAGTCTACAAGTCAACCTAAACCATCCCAGGACAATGCACCCAACATACAGTGCATTTGGAAAGTATTCAGACCCCTTGAATTAGTCCACATTTTGTTACGTTACAGCCTTATTATAAAATGTATTAAATGAATAAAAAACATCATCAATCTACACACAATACCCCATAATGAAAAGAAAAACAGTTTTTTAGAAAGTAAAAAAGTATATTTATTCAGACCCTTTGCTATGACACTCAAAATTGAGCTCAGGTGCATCGTGTTTCCATTGATTATCCCCGAGATGTTTCTACAACTTGATTGGAGTCCATCTGTAGTAAAATCAATTGTTTGGACATGATTTCAAATCAAATTTTATTTGTCACATACGCCGAATACAACAAGTAGACCTTACAGTGAAATGCTTACTTACAAGCCCTTAACCAACAAGCTGTTTGTAAAGGCTTACACCTGTCTATATAAGGTCCCACAGTTGACAGTGCATGTCAGAGCAAAAACCAAGCCATGAGGTCGAAGGAATTGTCCGTTGAGCTCCGAGACAGGATTGTGACGAGGCAGAGATCTGGGGAAGGGTACAAAACAATTTCTGTAGCATTGAAGGTCCCCAAGAACACAGTGGCCTCCATCATTCTTAAATGGAAGAAGTTTGGCACCACCAAGACTCTTCCTAGAGCTGCCCTATCCTAGCTGCTTCTATCTCAAGGCCATCAGACTGTTAAACAGCCATCACTAACATTGAGTGGCTGCTGCCAACATACTGACTCAACTCCAGCCACTTTAATAATGGAAAAATGTATGGAAAAATGTATCACTAGTCACTTTAAACTATGGCACTTTGTTTACATACCCTACATTACTCATCTCATATGTATACACTGTACTCAATACCATCTACTGTATCTTGCCATCTGTATGTAATATATGTATCACTAGCCACTTTAAACTATGGCACTTTGTTTACATACCCTACATTACTCATCTCAAATGTATATACTGTACTCAATACCATCTACTGCATCTTGCCTATGCCGCTCTGTACCATCACTCATTCATATACCTTTATGTACATATTCTTCATCCCTTTACACTTGTGTGTATAAGGTAGTAGTTTTGGAATTGTTAGGTTAGATTACTCGTTGGTTATTACTGCATTGTCGGAACTAGAAGCACAAGCATTTCCCTACACTCGCATTAACATCTGCTAACCATGTGTAGGTGACAAATCAAATTTGATTTGATTTGACGTAGGTAACATTCTATAAGAGGTGCTGGTAGACAAGCAGTAGAACATGTGATGTGTCCGTGTAGTCTACTGGCCCAATTCAAGCACTGGACACGCCTGGTGAAATAAAGGTTCAATTCATGAAAATAATGTATAAATAAATAAATAAATGTATAATATATATTTTGCTAACAGTAAAATCCAACCAGTCATGTTAACCTCAGCCTTTAAAATCTATTTGTTCAAATAAGCCCTTCACTCGGCACGTGCTGTCAGAATGTGTGTCCAAGATAGCTTCAATGAGCATTTGGACAGAGCTATTTAGAGACCTCATAATACTGAATCATATTAAACCATTGTAATGTGTTTGTTTTTCTTCCATTAGTGCAATGACCCCAAAAACTCAGACGAGCCTTGTGACATGACATTCATTCCCTAATCCAGTAGTTACCTTGCGTGACTCTTGTTGGCTCCAACAAACGGGACACTAACCAGCTTACTGTACAGGTTACAGATGACGCACCCCCCCCCCCCTAATCCTGGGGCTGAAACCACCTCATACTGTAGACCACCTCAAGTGACCTGCAACAGAAAGTGTCCCGAGGTTACCTTACTGTAGACCACCTCAAGTGACCTGCAACAGAAAGTGTCCCGAGGTTACCTTACTGTAGACCAGTCTTTCTTCATCCTGGTACTGAGGACACAAAGAGGTGCACAGTTTGGTTCTGGCCTCAGCACTACACAGCTGGTACAAATGATCAAAGCCTGAGAATGAGTTGATCATTTGAATCAGCTGTGTAGTGCTGGGGCCAAAACCAAAACGTTTTGGCACCCTTTTGTGTCTCCAGGGACCAGGATTAAGGAAGACTGCCGTAGATTACAATTGCCACAATGTAAAATCCAGGAGGCGAACCATGCGCCGGGCCTCGGGCCTCATCTGACCTACAGCGAAAACAAAGGAGTTCAGCTCATCGTGCCACATGGATCACGTACCAATCTGATACCAGAGTCATGACTACATTGCCGTGACACCAGAGTGGCCCTTCCTTGAGACAAAAGGAGGCAACAGGAATTACAGGTCAATAACAGGTCATTGTCTCTGTTTAAAGGGTCTGCTAGTATCACAGCAAAATGCCAGACTAAATGTACTCATTAGATGTACTGAGTAGAGGTACACTTAGTTTGTGACATTTTACCAATGCTAGTTTGTCCTTTATGTTTTTATGTTGTCAGTTTGTTCTCGTTCTGTCCTAAAAAAAACAAAGTTCCAACCTTGGGTCTCCTGCACATCACAAGACTGTGTTAGCCAGTTGAGCAAAATTTCCCGGGCATTATATCGTGGGAGCCAACCAGTTTTCAGGTCCCAGGCTATAATTGACACACAAAAAAACTCTCAAATCGTGCTGAAAGTCCCCTGCACCCTAAGGCATAGGTTCCCAAAGGATTTATGCTGTGACCTGGTTTAGACTTTTGGTATTTGTGCTGTGCCCTATAATATAGCAAAACACATTATTCTAGACATGACACGTCTCACGTCCCTCGCCCATGACATGACCCAATAATAGGTAAACGGTCCAGAGCAGGGGCGGACTGGGACCAGAAATCTGCGTAGTCATTTCTAACATACAGTACCTGCGCTTGTTTTTTTCCTTAAGGACCCCACACTGGTCCGTGTTCTCTTGAGGCCCCCATTATTAGGAAAATAATGATCCTTTTTGCATCAAAAAACAATTTAGACAGGTCTACTGGGCAAAAGATGGACCAGCCCATCTGGCATTTGCCAGAGTTTCCCATCTCTGGTCCAGACCAGGGATTCCTCAAATATTTCACTTACTTTTGATACATTCATTATTTGGATACTTACGGCCAAAAGTTCTCTCTGGCCAGGTGACTTCACTAGGGGGGGTACCTAGCAGAGGAGACTGGCCATTATCATAGCCCTTCCTGCACCCAACCATTATCATACCCCCTCCTCCATCCAGGCCATTATCATACCCCCTCCTCCACCCAACCATTATCATACCCCTTCCTCCACCCAACCATTATCATACCCCCTCCTCCACCCAGGCCATTATCATACCCCTTCCTCCACCCAACCATTATCATACCCCCTCCTCCACCCAGGCCATTATCATACCCCTTCCTCCACCCAACCATTATCATACCCCCTCCTCCACCCAACCATTATCATACCCCCTTCTCCACCCAGGCCATTATCATACCCCCTCCTCCACCCAACCATTATCATACCCCCTCCTCCACCCAACCATTATCATACCCCCTCATCCACCCAGTCCATTATCATACCCCCTCCTCCACCCAACCATTATCATACCCCCTCCTCCACCCAGTCCATTATCATACCCCCTCATCCACCCAGGCCATTATCATACCCCCTTCTCCACCCAGTCCATTATCATACCCCTTCCTCCACCCAACCATTATCATACCCCCTCCTCCACCCAGACCATTATCATACCCCCTCCTCCCCCCAGACCATTATCATACCCCCTCTTCCACCCAGACAATTATCATACCCCCTCCTCCACCCAGACCATTATCATTTCCCCCTCCTCCACCCAACCATTATCGTACCCCCTTCTCCACCCAGTCCATTATCATACCCCCTCTTCCACCCAGACAATTATCATACCCCCTCTTCCACCCATACAATTATCATGCCCCCTCCTGCACCCAGACATTATCATTCCCCCTCTTCCACCCAACCATTATCATACCCCCTTCTCCACCCAGTCCATTATCATACCCCCTCTTCCACCCAGACAATTATCATACCCCCTCCTCCACCCAGACCATTATCATTCCCCCTCCTCCACCCAACCATTATCATACCCCCTCCTCCACCCAGTCCATTATCATTCCCCCTCCTCCACCCAACCATTATCATACCCCTCCTCCACCCAGCTCTTTCCATAACCCCTCCTCCACCCACGTCATTTCCATAACCCCTCCTCCCCCCAGACCATTATCATACCCCCTCTTCCACCCAGACAATTATCATACCGCCTCCTCCACCCAGACCATTATCATTTCCCCCTCCTCCACCCAACCATTATCGTACCCCCTTCTCCACCCAGTCCATTATCATACCCCCTCTTCCACCCAGACAATTATCATACCCCCTCCTCCACCCAGAACATTATCATACCCCCTCTTCCACCCATACAATTATCATGCCCCCTCCTCCACCCAGACATTATCATTCCCCCTCTTCCACCCAACCATTATCATACCCCCTTCTCCACCCAGTCCATTATCATACCCCCTCTTCCACCCAGACAATTATCATACCCCCTCCTCCACCCAGACCATTATCATTCCCCCTCCTCCACCCAACCATTATCATACCCCCTCATCCACCCAGTCCATTATCATTCCCCCTCCTCCACCCAACCATTATCATACCTCTCCTCCACCCAGCTCTTTCCATAACCCCTCCTCCACCCATGTCATTTCCATAACCCCTCCTCTTCCCAGACCAAGCCACTGAAGTGGAAGAAACATAAAAGCCAGAGGCAGATATTTATCTTTCTTTAATGAAGGAGAAAATCTCATATGAATGCAGCCTTCTGCATCCCTCTGACACGTGTGTGTGTGTGTGTGTGTGCGTGTGTGTGTGTGTGTGTGTGTGTGTGTGTGTGTGTGTGTGTGTGTGTGTGTGTGTGTGTGTGTGTGTGTGTGTGTGTGTGTGATAATAATTATTAATTTGGGGGAATATTTAGGAATTTGTTTTGGGTTGAAAAGCTTCTTTTGACATTTCATAAAGTGAACAATACACAAATTCAAAGTGACGTGAAATTATTTGACGTGTAATATCTGTGTGTGTGCCTGTGTGTGAGGGATCTAGCGTGTTTGTGAGTGGTTGTAATTGGCATGTGATCCAATTGTTCGCAAACGTGCATTCAACATCAAATCCAATGTAACCAGTTGGGGAATTCACTCGCTGAATTCATGTGCTGCTAAATAAACAGGGAGGGGTATCATTTTAATAAGGAGGAAAAGAGAGGGGAGAAGGAGATATAGACATAGAGAGAGACAGAGACAGAGAGACAGAGAGGCAGAGAGGGGGAGAAGGAGATATGGACAGAGAGAGAGACAGAGACAGAGAGACAGAGACAGAGAGAGACAGACAGAGAGACAGAGAGAGACAGACAGAGAGACAGACAGAGAGACAGAGAGACAGAGAGACATACAGACAGACAGACAGACAGACAGACAGACAGACAGACAGACAGGGATATCATTTTAATAAGGAGGAAAAGAGAGGGGAGAAGGAGATATAGACAGAGAGAGACAGAGACAGAGACAGAGAGAGACAGACAGAGAGACAGAAACAGAGAGACAGAGACAGAGACAGAGACAGAGACAGACAGACAGACAGACAGACAGACAGACAGACAGACAGACAGACAGACAGACAGACAGACAGACAGACAGACAGACAGACAGACAGGGAGACAGGGAGACAGGGAGACAGGGAGACAGGGAGACAGGGAGAGATAGACAGAAATAGACAGACAGAGAGGGAGAGAGAGGGAGGCAGAGATAGACAGACAGAGAGGAAGCAAGACAGAGAGAGAGACACACAAACAGACTGAAGAATCAGGACCAGAACATCCAATCAATCGGAGTAAAACAAATTACAACACAATCCAAACAGAACTACATTGCTTATTGGGAAACCCAAGCACAAGCACAAAGCAACATGCAGTGCTCTCTGGCACTAAATCAACAGTACACCGTGGCTAACTATTTGACCATGGTTACTGATCAAAACCTTAGAAAAACCTTGACAAAGCTCAGTGAGCACAACCTTGCCATTGAAAAGGGTAGACACATGAAAACCAGGCTCCCTGTAGAGGAACGGCTGTGCAACCACTGTACCACAGCAGAACCTGAGACGGAGCTGCATTTCCTGACAAAATGTCAAAAATATAAAACAATTAGAGAGTGTAATCTCCCCAAATTTGAAAATGTGAAGATCTCTCTGATGAGAATAGGCTACCTGTCCTGTTGAGGGAGGACGCAGAGAGCTGTGGGTTGACAGCACACTACATTGCTGCCTGCCATAAGATGAGAGACAGTGTTTGACAGACCAGTCAAGCTGCACATGTCCTCTACTGTATGCTTAATGTTATTGTTCAATGCATGGTTATTTTGACCCTTGGTTGTTGTTGTTACTGTTGTTCAGTTGACAATTTAGATATTTTCTTAATATTGTAAATATTCAAAGTAAGATTAGGCAATATGTACAGTACATTGTTACGTCATGCCAATAAAACACATTTAATTAAAATTGAATTGAACTGAGAGAGAGAGACAGAGACAGAGATAGAGATACCATTTGTACAACCATTTGTACATTGTTAAAACACTGTATATATATATAATATGACATTTGTAGTGTCTTTACTGTTTTGAAACCTCTGTATGTGTAATGTTTACTGTTAATTTTTGTTGTTTTTCACTTTATATATTCTCTTTGTATGTTGTCTACCTCACTTGCTTTGGCAATGTTAACACGTTTCCCATGCCAATAAAGCCCTTGAATTGAATTGAATTGAGAGAGAGACAGAGATAGACACAGAGAGAGAGACAGAGATAGACACAGAGAGAGAGAGAGAGAGAGAGACAGAGATAGACACAGAGAGAGAGAGAGAGAGAGACAGACAGAGATAGACACGGAGAGAGAGAGAGAGAGAGAGAGAGAGAGACAGACAGAGATAGACACAGAGAGAGAGAGAGAGACAGAGATAGACACGGAGAGAGAGAGAGAGAGACATACAGAGATAGACACAGAGAGAGAGAGAGAGAGAGAGAGAGATAATGTTTACTGTTAATTTTTGTTGTTTTTCACTTTATATATTCACTTTGTATGTTGTCTACCTGACTTGCTTTGGCAATGTTAACACGTTTCCCATGCCAATAAAGCCCTTGCATTGAATTGAATTGAATTGAGAGAGAGAGAGAGAGAGAGAGAGAGAGAGAGAGAGAGATAGACAGAGAGAGAGAGAGAGAGATACAGAGATAGACACACAGAGAGAGAGAGAGAGAGAGAGAGAGAGAGAGAGATTCACTTATATTATCAGTGGGGAGAACAAGTATTTGATATACTGCAGATTTTGCAGTGTTTCCTACTTACAAAGCATGGGGACGTTTGTAATTTTTATCATAGGTACACTTCAACTGTGAGAGACGGAATCTAAAACAAAAATACAGAAAATCACATTGTATGATTTTTAATTTTAATTAGCATTTTATTGCATGACATAAGTATTTGATCATCTACCAACCAGTAAGAATTGTGGCTTTCATTCATACAACCCCAAGAACACCATCCCAACTGTGAAGCATGGAGGTGGAAACATCATTCTTTGGGGATGCTTTTCTGCAAAGGGGACAGGACGACTGCACCGTATTGAGGGGAGGATGGATGGGGCCATGTATCGTGAGATCTTGGCCAACAACCTCCTTCCCTCAGTAAGAGCATTGAAGATGGGTTGTGGCTGGGTCTTCCAGCATGACAACGACCCGAAACACACAGCCAGGGCAACTAAGGAGTGGCTCCGTAAGAAGCATCTCAAGGTCCTGGAGTGGCCTAGCCAGTCTCCAGACCTGAACCCAATAGAAAATCTTTGGAGGGAGCTGAAAGTCCGTATTGCCCAGCGACAGCCCCGAAACCTGAAGGATCTGGAGATGGTCTGTATGGAGGAGTGGGCCAAAATCCCCGCTGCAGTGTGTGCAAACCTGGTCAAGAACTACAGGAAACGTATGATATCTGTAATTGCAAACCAAGGTTTCTGTACCAAATATTAAGTTCTGCTTTTCTGATGTATCAAATACTTATGCCATGCAATAAAATGCAAATTAATTACTTACAAATCATACACTGTGATTATCTGGATTTTTGTTTTAGATTCCGTCTCTCACAGTTGAAGTGTACCTATGATAAAAATTACAGACCTCTACATTTTGTAAGTAGGAAAACCTGCAAAATCAGCAGTGTATCAAATACTTGTTCTCCCCACTGTATTTACACACAGACATACAGTATACACACCTCCTGCACACAGATATACACCCCCCTACACACAGATATACTGTATATACCCCACTACACACAGATATACTGTATACACCCCCCTACACAGAGATATACTGTATACACCCCCCTACACACAGATATACTGTATACAACCCCCTACACAGAGATATACATCCCCCTACACACAGATATACTGTATACACCCCCCTACACAGAGATATACATCCCCCTACACACAGATATACTGTATATACCCCACTACACACAGCTATACTGTATATACCCCACTACACACAGCTATACTGTATACACCCCCCTACACAGAGATATACATCCCCCTACACACAGATATACTGTATATACCCCACTACACACAGATATACTGTATATACCCCACTGCACACAGATATACTGTATACACCCCCCTACACACAGACATACTCTATGCACCACCCTACACACAGATATATGTATACACCCATGCATCAAAACCAAATACAACACACACACACAACACTGCAGACACCACTCACACACCATCACAGAAACGCTTAACGATCATTGTCAGAGTCACACACTGCAGGGCTCCAATGACGCTGGTGGTTGATGTCATAAGGCAGTCGTCACAGATCTGAGTTAACCTTACAGCCCTTTTCCTGGAGCTATCGAGCATTTCACTTGCCATTCTCACCCATGACTGTCTGACTACTGCTGACATGTAGCCAATGCTGCCTCCCGGTCATGTCTGGTCATGCTTCTGTCACACTGAATGTATAGTTCCATGTTTGTTGGTTGTTATTTTGGTTGCATGTTGGATGTTGCATGTTTTCTAATACAAGTACACTTTCCACCTGTAGTAACAGCAAATTCATCATATGTCTAAACAAGGCTTCCAGACAAGGTGCTACGGCAATCACATATAATAAGGGAAGCACAGCCACGAGCTGCCCACTGACACGAACCTACCAGACGAGCTAAATCACTTCTATGCTCGCTTCGAGGCAAGCAACACTAAAACATGCATGAGAGCACCAGCTGTTCCGGACGACTGTGTGATTACGCTCTCCGTAGCCGATGTGAGTAAGACCTTTAAACAGGTCAACCGTCACAAGGCCGCAGGGCCAGACGTATTACCAGGACGTGTACACCCGAGCATGAGCTGACCAACTGTCAAGTGTCTTCACTGACATTTTCAACCTGTCCCTGACTGAGCAGACCACCCTAGTCAAGCAGACCCCCATAATCCCTGTGCCCAAGAACACTAAGGTAACCTGCCTAAATGACTACAGACCCGTAGCACTCACATCTGTAGCCATGAAGTGCTTTGAAAGGCTGGTCATGGCTCACATCAACACCGTCATCCCAGAAACCCTAGACCCACTCCAATTTGCATACCACCACAACAGATCCACAGATGACGCAATCTCTATTGCACTGAACACTGCCCTCTCCCATCTGGACAAAAGGAACAACTATGAGTGAATGCTATTCATTGACTACAGCTCAGCCCTCACATCACTAAGCTAAGGACCATGGGACTAAACACCTCCCTCTGCAACTGGATCCTGGACTTTCTGACGGGCTGCCCCCAGGTGGTAAGGGTAGGGAACAAGACATCCGCCAAGTTGATCTTCAACACGGTGACCCCTCAGGGGTGCATGCTCAGTCCCATCCTGTACTCCCTGTTTACTCATGACTGCATGGGAGGCAATTACTTCAACACCATCATCAAGTTTGCCGATGACACAACAGTGGTAGGCCTGATCACCGACAACGATGAGACAGCGTATAGGGAGGAGGTCAGAGACCTGGCCTTGGTGCCAGGACAACAACCTCTCCCTCAACGTGATCAAGGCAAAGGAGATGATTGTGGACTACAGGAAAAGGAGGACAGAGTCCGCCCCCATTCTCATCGACAGGGCTGTAGTGGAACAGGTTGAGAGCTTCAGGTTCCTTGGTGTCCACATCACCAACAAACTAACATGGTCCAAGAACACCATGACAGTTGTTGAGAGGGCACGACAAAGCCTATTCCCCCTCAAGAGACTGAAAAGATGTGGCATGGGTCCTCAGTTCCTCAAAAGGCTCTACAGCTGCACCATCAAGATCATCCTGACTGGTTGCATCACTGCCTGGTATGGCAACAACTCGGCCTCCGACGCAAGGCGCTACAGAGAGTAGTGCGTACAGCCCATCCAGGACCTCTATATTAGGTGGTGTCAGATGTAGGCCCAAAAAATTGTCAAGGACTCCAGCCACCCTAGTCATAGACTATTCTCTCTGCTACCGCATGGCAAGCGGTACCAGAGTACCAAGTCGAGGTCCGAAAGGCTTCTTAAAACTTCTTATGGAGGTGGTACCTGCACAGGGATAGCTCAGCGGAAATTTCAGAGCGCCACCTAAAGTACTCGATAAAACTCAAACTTTCATAAAAATACACATGCAAGGTACTGAATTAAAGCTACACTCGTTGTGAATCTAGCCACCAAGTCAGATTTGTAAAATGCTTTTCGGCGAAAGCATGAGAAGCTATTATCTGATAGCATGCACCCCCCAAAATACCAGCACGACACGTAAACAACAGATTTTGCGGTAGCCGGCGCTACCCAAAACGCAGAAATAAAATATAAAACATTCATTACCTTGGACGAGCTTCTTTGTTGGCACTCCTATATGTCCCATAAACATCACAATTGGGTCTTTTTCCCGATTAAATCCGTCATTGTATACCCAAAATGTAATTTGCTGAAGACCAGTCTGATGCTAAGAAAAGTCAATTTACAAGACTCAACGTCACTTTTTAAAATTACAAAAGTCGCCTATAAACTTTTACAAATCACTTCAAACGACTTTTCTAAACCAACTTTAGGTATTAATAAACGTTAATGATGTATCAAATTGATCACTGGGGCGATCTGTATTCGATAGCAGCAAGTCTGGAAATCATCGTCCATTTTTTCAGTTTCACAACATACTGTGGTGCGCCTCAAGAAAGGAGGGGTCTATTCGTGTTGTAACCAAGGATAAATTCAAATTAAAATGACAGCAATGGCGACATCGTGTGGAAGCTGTACAGGGGATTCGCATATATTTTCTCTCGTCTTAAACAATTAATTGAATGGCGGACAAATATTTTTTGTTTTGTTTTTGGTAAACAGTTTTACCAGGGATTTTTACTCCTAAACACGTTCTGTTATAGCCACAGACCCAATTTAACCAGTTTTAGAAACTTCAGAGTGTTTTCTATCCACACATACTTATCCTATGCATATACTATATTCCTGGCATGAGTAGCAGGACTTTGAAATGTTGCGCGATTTTTAACAAAAAGCTGCGAAAATTCGCATCATCCATAACAGGTTCTATCCCCAAACCTTAAGACTCCTGAACAGCTAATCAAAGGGCTACCCAGACCCCTCTTTTACGCTGCTGCTACTCTGTTTATAATCTATGCATAGTCACTTTAACTCTACCAACATGTACATATTACCTCAATTACCTCGACTAACCGGTTCCCCTGCACATTGACTGTGTACCGGTACCCCCTGTATACAGCCTTGCTATTGTTATTTTACTGCTGCTCTTTAATTATTTGTTACTTTCATTTTCAATTTTTCTTTATAATTTAATTATTTGTTAATTTTTACTTAACATTTATTGTTCTTAACTTCTTAATGTCATGTATCATGTTGTGTCTTTCTGTCCTTTCCTTTCACCCTGTCTCCCTCTGCTGGTCGTACTAGGTTACCGTTTCTGTCCCTCTTTCCCCCAGCTGTTCCTTGTCTTCTCTGACTACCTCATTCACCCGTTTTCCCACCTGTTCCCTTTTTCCCTCTGATTAGGTCCCTATATCTCTCTCTGTTTCTGCTCCTGTCTTTGTCGGATTCTTGTTTGTGTGTCTCATGCCTGAACCAGACTATCATCGTGTTTGCTGCAACCTTGTCCTGTCCTGTCGGAATCTACCTGTCCATCTGAGCCCACGTGTGTTCATCATTAAAGAAACTCTGTTTGTTAATTCGCTTTTGGGTCCTCATTCACGCACCTGACAGAAGAATCCGACCAAGAATGGACCCAGCGACTTCGGATCCTCTCCACTCAGCCGTCGAGATCCAGGGAGCGATGCTAGGCAGACACGAGCAGGAATTGTCTGCTGCTCGACATGCCGTTGAGACCCTGGCCACCCAAGTCTCCAACCTCACAGAACAGGTTCACCATCTCCGCCTCGATCCACCGGCCACTTCCAGGGCTTTCGAATCTCCGGAGCCCAGAATCAATAACCCGCCGTGTTACTCTGGGGAGCCCACTGAATGCCGCTCGTTCCTCACCCAGTGTGATATTGTGTTTTCTCTCCAGCCCAACACTTACGCCAGGAGCACTGCTCGTGTCGCCTACGTCATATCTCTCCTTACTGGACGGGCTCGTGAGTGGGGCACGGCAATCTGGGAGGCAAGGGCTGAGTGTACTAACCAGTATCAGGACTTTAAGGAGGAGATGATACGGGTTTTTGATCGATCTGTTTTTGGGGAGGAGGCTTCCAGGGCCCTGTCTTCCCTATGTCAAGGCAATCGATCCATAACAGACTACTCTATTGAGTTTCGCACTCTTGCTGCCTCCAGTGGCTGGAACGAGCCGGCTTTGCTCGCTCGTCTTCTGGAGGGTCTCCGCGCAGAGGTAAAGGATGAGATTCTCTCCCGGGAGGTTCCTTCCAGCGTGGATTCCTTGATTGAACTCGCTATTCGCATTGAGCGACGGGTTGATCTTCGTCACCGAGCTCGTGGAAAGGAGCTCGCGTTCTCCGTTGCCCCCCTCTCCGCATCACTACCATCTTCCTCTGCCGGCTCGGGAGCTGAGCCTATGCAGCTGGGAGGTATCCGCATCTCGACTAAGGAGAGGGAACGGAGAATCACCAACCGCCTCTGTCTCTATTGCGGTTCTGCTGGTCATTTTGTCACTTCATGTCCAGTAAAAGCCAGAGCTCATCAGTAAGCGGAGGGCTACTGGTGAGCGCTACTACTCCTGTCTCTCCTTCAAGATCCTGCACTACCTTGTCGGTCCATCTACGCTGGACCGGTTCGTCAGCTTCCTGCAGTGCCTTAATAGACTCTGGGGCGGAGGGCTGTTTTATGGACGAGACCTGGGCTCGGGAACATGACATTCCTCTCAGACAGTTAAGGGAGTCCACGGCCTTGTTCGCCCTGGATGGTAGTCCTCTCCCCAGGATTCAGCGTGAGACGCTACCTTTAACCCTCACTGTTTCTGGTAATCATAGCGAAACCATTTCTTTTTTAATTTTTCGTTCACCTTTTACACCTGTTGTTTTGGGCCATCCCTGGCTAGTTTGTCATAATCCTTCCATTAATTGGTCTAGTAATTCTATCCTCTCCTGGAACGTCTCTTGTCATGTGAAATGTTTAATGTCTGCTATCCCTCCTGTTTCCTCTGTCTCTTCTTCACAGGAGGAGCCTGGTGATTTGACAGGGGTGCCGGAGGAATATCACGATCTGCGCACGGTGTTCAGTCGGTCCAAGGCCACCTCTCTTCCTCCACACCGGTCGTATGATTGTAGTATTGATCTCCTTCTGGGAACCACTCCCCCCCGGGGTAGACTATACTCTCTGTCGGCTCCCGAACGTAAGGCTCTCGAGGATTATTTGTCTGTAGCTCTTGACGCCGGTACCATAGTCCCCTCCTCCTCTCCCGCCGGAGCGGGGGTTTTTTTTGTCAAGAAGAAGGACGGGTCTCTGCGCCCCTGCATAGATTATCGAGGGCTGAATGACATAACAGTGAAGAATCGTTATCCGCTTCCTCTTATGTCTTCAGCCTTCGAGATCCTGCAGGGAGCCAGGTTTTTCACTAAGTTGGACCTTCGTAACGCTTACCATCTCGTGCGCATCAGGGAGGGGGACGAGTGGAAGACGGCGTTTAACACTCCGTTAGGGCACTTTGAATACCGGGTTCTTCCTTTCGGCCTCGCTAACGCTCCAGCTGTCTTTCAGGCATTAGTCAATGATGTCCTGAGAGACATGCTGAACATCTTTGTTTTCGTTTACCTTGACGATATCCTGATTTTTTCACCGTCACTCCAGATTCATGTTCAGCACGTTCGACGTGTCCTCCAGCGCCTTTTAGAGAATTGTCTTTTTGTGAAGGCTGAGAAGTGCACTTTTCATGCCTCCTCCGTCACATTTCTCGGTTCTGTTATTTCCGCTGAAGGCATTAAGATGGATCCCGCTAAGGTCCAAGCTGTCATTGATTGGCCCGCCCCTAAGTCACGCGTCGAGCTGCAGCGCTTTCTCGGCTTCGCGAACTTCTATCGTCGTTTCATCCGTAATTTCGGTCAGGTGGCAGCTCCTCTCACAGCCCTTACTTCTGTCAAGACGTGCTTTAAGTGGTCCGTTTCCGCCCAGGGAGCTTTTGATCTCCTCAAGAATCGTTTTACATCCGCTCCTATCCTTGTTACACCTGACGTCTCTAGACAGTTCGTTGTCGAGGTTGACGCGTCAGAGGTGGGCGTGGGAGCCATTCTTTCTCAGCGCTCCCTCTCTGACGACAAGGTCCACCCATGCGCGTATTTTTCTCATCGCCTGTCGCCGTCGGAACGTAACTATGATGTGGGAAACCGCGAACTGCTCGCCATCCGGTTAGCCCTAGGCGAATGGCGACAGTGGTTGGAGGGGGCGACCGTTCCTTTTGTCGTTTGGACTGACCATAGGAACCTTGAGTACATCCGTTCTGCCAAACGACTTAATGCGCGTCAGGCGCGTTGGGCGCTGTTTTTCGCTCGTTTCGAGTTCGTGATTTCTTATCGTCCGGGCTCTAAGAACACCAAGCCTGATGCTTTATCTCGTCTCTTCAGTTCTTCAGTAGCCTCCACTGACCCCGAGGGGATTCTCCCTGAGGGGCGTGTTGTCGGGTTGACTGTCTGGGGAATTGAGAGGCAGGTAAAGCAAGCGCTCACTCACACTCCGTTGCCGCGCGCTTGTCCTAGGAACCTTCTTTTCGTTCCCGTTCCTACTCGTCTGGCCGTTCTTCAGTGGGCTCACTCTGCCAAGTTAGCCGGCCACCCTGGCGTTCGGGGTACGCTTGCTTCCATTCGCCAGCGTTTTTGGTGGCCCACCCGGGAGCATGACACGCGTCGTTTCGTGGCTGCTTGTTCGGTCTGCGCGCAGACTAAGTCCGGTAACTCCCCTCCTGCCGGCCGTCTCAGGCCGCTTCCCATTCCCTCTCGACCGTGGTCTCACATCGCCTTAGATTTTGTCACCGGACTGCCTTCGTCAGCGGGGAAGACTGTTATTCTTACGGTTGTCGATAGGTTGTCTAAGGCGGCTCATTTCATTCCCCTTGCTAAGCTTCCTTCTGCTAAAGAGACGGCACAAATCATCATCGAGAATGTTTTCAGAATTCATGGCCTTCCGTCAGACGTCGTTTCGGACAGAGGTCCGCAATTCACGTCTCAATTTTGGAGGGAGTTTTGCCGTTTGATTGGGGCTTCCGTCAGTCTCTCTTCCGGCTTTCACCCCCAGTCTAACGGTCAAGCAGAACGGGCCAATCAGACTATTGGTCGCATCTTACGCAGTCTTTCTTTTCGCAACCCTGCGTCTTGGTCAGAACAGCTCCCCTGGGCAGAATACGCCCACAACTCGCTTCCTTCGTCTGCGACCGGGCTATCTCCTTTTCAGAGTAGCCTCGGGTACCAGCCTCCGCTGTTCTCATCTCAGTTCGCCGAGTCCAGCGTCCCCTCCGCTCAGGCTTTTGTCCAACGTTGCGAGCGCACCTGGAAGAGGGTCAGGTCTGCACTTTGCCGTTATAGGACGCAGACTGTGAGGGCTGCTAATAAGCGTAGAACTAAGAGTCCTAGATATTGTCGCGGTCAGAGAGTTTGGCTCTCCACTCAGAACCTTCCCCTTAAGACGGCTTCTCGCAAGTTGACCCCGCGGTTCATTGGTCCGTTCCGTATTTCTCGGGTCATTAATCCTGTCGCAATTCGACTTCTTCTTCCGCGATACCTTCGTCGCGTCCACCCGGTCTTCCATGTCTCCTGTATCAAGCCCGTTCTTCGCGCCCCCGCTCGTCTTCCCCCCCCCCCCCATCCTTGTCGAGGGCGCACCCATCTACAGGGTCCGTAGGATTTTGGACATGCGTCCTCGGGGCCGTGGTCACCAGTACCTCGTAGATTGGGAGGGGTACGGTCCTGAGGAGAGGAGTTGGGTTCCCTCTCGGGACGTGCTGGACCGTGCGCTGATCGAGGATTTCCTCCGTTGCCGCCAGGTTTCCTCCTCGAGTGCGCCAGGAGGCGCTCGGTGAGTGGGGGGGTACTGTCATGTATCATGTTGTGTCTTTCTGTCCTTTCCTTTCACCCTGTCTCCCTCTGCTGGTCGTACTAGGTTACCGTTTCTGTCCCTCTTTCCCCCAGCTGTTCCTTGTCTTCTCTGACTACCTCATTCACCCCTTTTCCCACCTGTTCCCTTTTTCCCTCTGATTAGGTCCCTATATCTCTCTCTGTTTCTGCTCCTGTCTTTGTCGGATTCTTGTTTGTGTGTCTCATGCCTGAACCAGACTATCATCGTGTTTGCTGCAACCTTGTCCTGTCCTGTCGGAATCTACCTGTCCATCTGAGCCCACGTGTGTTCATCATTAAAGAAACTCTGTTTGTTAATTCGCTTTTGGGTCCTCATTCACGCACCTGACACTTAAAGCATTGTTGGTTAAGGGCTTGTAAGTAAGCATTTCACTGTAAGGTCTGCACATGTTGTATTCAAATTGTGAAATAGCGTTTGATTTGATATGATTATGCCTTTAAATGTTTAATTTTTTTACTAGCTCTGACTTTGCTGATAGCTTCTTTATTGAGGAAAAATGGACTTACTATGACTGAGATATGAGCTATATTAAGATTGATGAACTAAGTCGCTCTGGATAAGAGCGTCTGCTAAATGACTACAGGGTAAGTGTACACTGAGTATAACAAACATTAGGAACACTTTCCTAATATCGAGTTGCAGAACAGCCTCAATTCATTGGGCATGAACTCTACAAAGTGTTGAAAGCGTTCCACAGGGATGCTGGCCCACGTTGACTCCAATGCTTCCCACAGTTGTGTCAAGTTGGCTGGATGTCCTTTGTGTGGTGGACCATTCTTGATACACATAGGGAACCTTTGACCGTGAAAAACCCAGCAGCGTTGCAGTTCTTGACCCAAACCGGTGCAGCTGGCACCTGCTACCATACTTCGTTAAAAGGCACTTCAGGGCCTCCCGGGTGGCGCAGTGGTTAAGGGCGCTGTACTGCAGCGCCAGCTGTGCCATCAGAGCCCTGGGTTCGCGCCCAGGCTCTGTCGTAACCGGCCGCGACCGGGAGGTCCGTGGGGCGACGCACAATTGGCCTAGCGTCGCCCGGGTTAGGGAGGGCTTGGTCGGTAGGGGTGTCCTTGCGCACCAGATCGCGCACCAGCGACTCCTGTGGCGGGCTGGGCTCAGTGTACGCTAGCCAAGGTGGCCAGGTGCACGGTGTTTCCTCCGGCGCATTGGTGCGGCTGGCTTCCGGGTTGGATGTGCGCTGTGTTAAAGAAGCAGCGGCTTGGTTGGTTGTGTATCAGAGGACGCATGACTTTCAACCTTCGTCTCTCCCGAGCCCGTACGGGAGTTGTAGCGATGAGACAAGATAGTAGCTACTACAACAATTGGATACTATGAAATTGGGGAGAAAAAGGGGTAAAATTCAAAAAAAAAAAAAAAAGGCACTTCAAAATGTTGTCTTGCCCATTCACCCTCTGAACCTCTCATCTGCACTGATTGAAGTGAATTTGGCAAGTGACATCAATAAGGGATCATAGCTTTTACCTGGATTCACCTGGTCAGGGTTCACCTGGTCAGTCTGTTATGGAAAGAGTAGGTGTTGTTCTTAATGTCCACTACAGTGTAAATGTAATCATCAAGTACATGTAAAAACCAATAGATATAATCATGTCAGTATCCTTAAAGTCACAATCTATGATTCCTACATCAACTTTTTACTTTTAAATTAATGCTATAGGTAAACCAATTAGGTGTAACTTATAAATGGCTCGTGTTTTACTAATTTGTTTATAAACAGTACACTACATTACACTACAGAACACTACAGTACACTACAGTACACTACAGTACACTACAGAACACTACGGTATACTACAGAGCACTACAGTGCACTACAGTACCCTACAGAACACTACAGTATACTACAGAACACTACAGTACACTACAGAACACTACAGAACACTACAGTACACTACAGAACACTACAGAACACTACAGAACACTACAGTACACTACAGAGCACTACAGAACACTACAGTACACTACAGTACACTACAGAACACTACAGAACACTACAGTACACTACAGAACACTACAGAAAACTACAGTACACTACAGTACACTACAGTACACTACGGTATACTACAGAGCACTACAGAACACTACAGAACACTACAGAACACTACAGAACAGTAGAAAACTACGGTACACTACAGTGCACTACAGAACACTACAGTACACTACAGAACACTACAGAACACTACAGAACACTACAGAACAGTAGAAAACTACAGTACACTACAGAACACTACAGAAAACTACAGTACACTACAGAACACTACAGAACACTACAGTACACTACAGTACACTACAGAACACTACAGAACACTACAGAAAACTACAGTACACTACAGAACACTACAGAACACTACAGAACACTACAATACACTACAGTGCACTACAGAACACTACAGAACACTACAATACACTACAGTACACTACAGAACACTATAGAACACTACAGAACACTACAGAACACTACAGTGCACTACAGAACACTACAGAACACTACAGAACACTACAGTACACTACAGAACACTACAGTACACTACAGAACTCTACAGTACACTACAGAACACTACAGTATACTACAGAACACTACAGAACACTACAGAGCACTACAGTGCACTACAGTACACTACAGAACACTACAGAACACTACAGTACACTACAGAACACTACAGAACACTACATAACACTACAGTACACTACAGAACACTACAGAACACTACATAACACTACAGCACACTACAGAACACTACAGAACACTACAGTACACTACAGAACACTACAGAACACTACAGTACACTACAGAACACTACAGAACAAGGACAGAGATAATATTGAAAACAATCAACAACAAGGTTTGCTTTCACTTATTGATCAATACATTGATCATTTAAATCAGGGATGTCAAAATCATTCCACAGAGTGCTGAGTGTCTGCAGGTTTTTGGTTTCAATTAAGACAGACTACCAGCTGAGGGGAGTTCCTTATTATGACTTATTACTTATTAGTGACCTTCATTTATCAATCAATTACAAGGGAGGAGCGAGAACCTGCAGACACGCGGCCCTCCGGGGAATGAGTTTAACACGTGGATGAAGTCATCACCAGGTGAGAAACATGGGAGCTGGTCAGTGTGAATGGCAGTACCATACTCCTGTACACTACAGAACGCGGCCCTCCGTGGAATGAGTTTAACACGTGGATGAAGTCATCACCAGGTGAGAAACATGGGAGCTGGTCAGTGTGAATGGCAGTACCATACTCCTGTACACTACAGAACGCGGCCCTCCGTGGAATGAGTTTAACACGTGGATGAAGTCATCACCATGTGAGAAACATGGGAGCTGGTCAGTGTGAATGGCAGTACCATACTCCTGTACACTACAGAACGCAGCCCTCTGTGGAATGAGTTTAACACGTGGATGAAGTCATCACCATGTGAGAAACATGGGAGCTGGTCAGTGTGAATGGCAGTACCATACTCCTGTACACTACAGAACGCAGCCCTCTGTGGAATGAGTTTAACACGTGGATGAAGTCATCACCAGGTGAGAAACATGGGAGCTGGTCAGTGTGAATGGCAGTACCATACTACTGTACACTACAGAACGCGGCCCTCCGTGGAATGAGTTTAACACGTGGATGAAGTCATCACCATGTGAGAAACATGGGAGCTGGTCAGTGTGAATGGCAGTACCATACTCCTGTACACTACAGAACGCGGCCCTCCGTGGAATGAGTTTAACACGTGGATGAAGTCATCACCATGTGAGAAACATGGGAGCTGGTCAGTGTGAATGGCAGTACCATACTCCTGTACACTACAGAACGCAGCCCTCTGTGGAATGAGTTTAACACGTGGATGAAGTCATCACCATGTGAGAAACATGGGAGCTGGTCAGTGTGAATGGCAGTACCATACTACTGTACACTCTGAGATAAAAGGGTTCCAAAAGGGTTCCTTGGCTGTACACAAAGGAGAGCCCTCTTTGGTTCCAGGTAGAACCCTTTTGGGTTCCATGTAGAACCCTCTGTAGAAAGGTGTTCTACATGGAATCCAAAAGGGTTCTGGAACCAGAAAGGGTTCTTCAAAGGGTTCTCCTATGGGGACAGACGTGGAACCCTTTTAGGTTCTAGATAGCACCTTTTTTCTGAGCATCGCTTGAACACTTGAACACTTTCCTAATATCGAGTTGCAGAACAGCCTCAATTCATTGGGCATGAACTCTACAAAGTGTTGAAAGCGTTCCACAGGGATGCTGGCCCACGTTGACTCCAATGCTTCCCACAGTTGTGTCAAGTTGGCTGGATGTCCTTTGTGTGGTGGACCATTCTTGATACACATAGGGAACCTTTGACCGTGAAAAACCCAGCAGCGTTGCAGTTCTTGACCCAAACCGGTGCAGCTGGCACCTGCTACCATACTTCGTTAAAAGGCACTTCAGGGCCTCCCGGGTGGCGCAGTGGTTAAGGGCGCTGTACTGCAGCGCCAGCTGTGCCATCAGAGCCCTGGGTTCGCGCCCAGGCTCTGTCGTAACCGGCCGCGACCGGGAGGTCCGTGGGGCGACGCACAATTGGCCTAGCGTCGCCCGGGTTAGGGAGGGCTTGGTCGGTAGGGGTGTCCTTGCGCACCAGATCGCGCACCAGCGACTCCTGTGGCGGGCTGGGCTCAGTGTACGCTAGCCAAGGTGGCCAGGTGCACGGTGTTTCCTCCGGCGCATTGGTGCGGCTGGCTTCCGGGTTGGATGTGCGCTGTGTTAAAGAAGCAGCGGCTTGGTTGGTTGTGTATCAGAGGACGCATGACTTTCAACCTTCGTCTCTCCCGAGCCCGTACGGGAGTTGTAGCGATGAGACAAGATAGTAGCTACTACAACAATTGGATACTATGAAATTGGGGAGAAAAAGGGGTAAAATTCAAAAAAAAAAAAAAAGGCACTTCAAAATGTTGTCTTGCCCATTCACCCTCTGAACCTCTCATCTGCACTGATTGAAGTGAATTTGGCAAGTGACATCAATAAGGGATCATAGCTTTTACCTGGATTCACCTGGTCAGGGTTCACCTGGTCAGTCTGTTATGGAAAGAGTAGGTGTTGTTCTTAATGTCCACTACAGTGTAAATGTAATCATCAAGTACATGTAAAAACCAATAGATATAATCATGTCAGTATCCTTAAAGTCACAATCTATGATTCCTACATCAACTTTTTACTTTTAAATTAATGCTATAGGTAAACCAATTAGGTGTAACTTATAAATGGCTCGTGTTTTACTAATTTGTTTATAAACAGTACACTACATTACACTACAGAACACTACAGTACACTACAGTACACTACAGTACACTACAGAACACTACGGTATACTACAGAGCACTACAGTGCACTACAGTACCCTACAGAACACTACAGTATACTACAGAACACTACAGTACACTACAGAACACTACAGAACACTACAGTACACTACAGAACACTACAGAACACTACAGAACACTACAGTACACTACAGAGCACTACAGAACACTACAGTACACTACAGTACACTACAGAACACTACAGAACACTACAGTACACTACAGAACACTACAGAAAACTACAGTACACTACAGTACACTACAGTACACTACGGTATACTACAGAGCACTACAGAACACTACAGAACACTACAGAACACTACAGAACAGTAGAAAACTACGGTACACTACAGTGCACTACAGAACACTACAGTACACTACAGAACACTACAGAACACTACAGAACACTACAGAACAGTAGAAAACTACAGTACACTACAGAACACTACAGAAAACTACAGTACACTACAGAACACTACAGAACACTACAGTACACTACAGTACACTACAGAACACTACAGAACACTACAGAAAACTACAGTACACTACAGAACACTACAGAACACTACAGAACACTACAATACACTACAGTGCACTACAGAACACTACAGAACACTACAATACACTACAGTACACTACAGAACACTATAGAACACTACAGAACACTACAGAACACTACAGTGCACTACAGAACACTACAGAACACTACAGAACACTACAGTACACTACAGAACACTACAGTACACTACAGAACTCTACAGTACACTACAGAACACTACAGTATACTACAGAACACTACAGAACACTACAGAGCACTACAGTGCACTACAGTACACTACAGAACACTACAGAACACTACAGTACACTACAGAACACTACAGAACACTACATAACACTACAGTACACTACAGAACACTACAGAACACTACATAACACTACAGCACACTACAGAACACTACAGAACACTACAGTACACTACAGAACACTACAGAACACTACAGTACACTACAGAACACTACAGAACAAGGACAGAGATAATATTGAAAACAATCAACAACAAGGTTTGCTTTCACTTATTGATCAATACATTGATCATTTAAATCAGGGATGTCAAAATCATTCCACAGAGTGCTGAGTGTCTGCAGGTTTTTGGTTTCAATTAAGACAGACTACCAGCTGAGGGGAGTTCCTTATTATGACTTATTACTTATTAGTGACCTTCATTTATCAATCAATTACAAGGGAGGAGCGAGAACCTGCAGACACGCGGCCCTCCGGGGAATGAGTTTAACACGTGGATGAAGTCATCACCATGTGAGAAACATGGGAGCTGGTCAGTGTGAATGGCAGTACCATACTCCTGTACACTACAGAACGCGGCCCTCCGTGGAATGAGTTTAACACGTGGATGAAGTCATCACCAGGTGAGAAACATGGGAGCTGGTCAGTGTGAATGGCAGTACCATACTCCTGTACACTACAGAACGCAGCCCTCTGTGGAATGAGTTTAACACGTGGATGAAGTCATCACCAGGTGAGAAACATGGGAGCTGGTCAGTGTGAATGGCAGTACCATACTACTGTACACTACAGAACGCAGCCCTCTGTGGAATGAGTTTAACACGTGGATGAAGTCATCACCATGTGAGAAACATGGGAGCTGGTCAGTGTGAATGGCAGTACCATACTACTGTACACTACAGAACGCGGCCCTCCGTGGAATGAGTTTAACACGTGGATGAAGTCATCACCATGTGAGAAACATGGGAGCTGGTCAGTGTGAATGGCAGTACCATACTCCTGTACACTACAGAACGCGGCCCTCCGTGGAATGAGTTTAACACGTGGATGAAGTCATCACCATGTGAGAAACATGGGAGCTGGTCAGTGTGAATGGCAGTACCATACTCCTGTACACTACAGAACGCAGCCCTCTGTGGAATGAGTTTAACACGTGGATGAAGTCATCACCATGTGAGAAACATGGGAGCTGGTCAGTGTGAATGGCAGTACCATACTACTGTACACTACAGAACGCAGCCCTCTGTGGAATGAGTTTAACACGTGGATGAAGTCATCACCATGTGAGAAACATGGGAGCTGGTCAGTGTGAATGGCAGTACCATACTCCTGTACACTACAGAACGCGGCCCTCCGTGGAATGAGTTTAACACGTGGATGAAGTCATCACCATGTGAGAAACATGGGAGCTGGTCAGTGTGAATGGCAGTACCATACTCCTGTACACTACAGAACGCAGCCCTCTGTGGAATGAGTTTAACACGTGGATGAAGTCATCACCATGTGAGAAACATGGGAGCTGGTCAGTGTGAATGGCAGTACCATACTACTGTACACTCTGAGATAAAAGGGTTCCAAAAGGGTTCCTTGGCTGTACACAAAGGAGAGCCCTCTTTGGTTCCAGGTAGAACCCTTTTGGGTTCCATGTAGAACCCTCTGTAGAAAGGTGTTCTACATGGAATCCAAAAGGGTTCTGGAACCAGAAAGGGTTCTTCAAAGGGTTCTCCTATGGGGACAGACGTGGAACCCTTTTAGGTTCTAGATAGCACCTTTTTTCTGAGCATCGCTTATGCACTTAACTAGCCTAATGAATGACAGTGAAACTGGTGAAGGGGCTGGGGGGTGAACTGAATGAGCATTTTCACCCTGTATCTGTCCTGATTTGTCCCGTCCGCTTTGGGCTGTGAAGCCGACTTCCATCATGATCTGATGAAAAAACAGAAAGAGAAAATTGAGGGCGAATGAAAACTCACGCAAACCTCTGTCTCTCTCTCCTCCCCTCCTAAATGATTGTGGTCATCACATGATGACAGAGAGAGAGACCCTTTCCTTAATACTCCTGGTCCCTTTAAATAGCTGCGTGTCACTGTACATCCTCCAGCTTCAAAAATACCACCAAGCAACACAGAATGTCCAGGAACAACATCAAACAAGGTAGCTACCTCTAAGAACAAGCCAGGCAGTGCATGCAGAGAGCAGGGAGCAGGGAGCAGGGAGCAGGGAGCAGGGAGCAGGGACCAGGGAGCAGGGAGCAGGGAGCAGGGAGCAGGGAGCAGGGAGCAGGGAGCAGGGAACAGGGAGCAGGGAGCAGGGAGCAGGGAGCAGGGACCAGGGAGCAGGGAGCAAAGACCAGGGACCAAGGACCAGGGACCAGGGAACAGGGAGCAGGGAGCAAGGACCAGGGACCAGGGACTAAGGACCAGGGACCAGGGAGCAAGGACCAGGGACCAGGGACCAGGGACCAGGGACCAGGGCGCAGGGACCAGGGACCAGGGACCAGGGACCAGGGAGCAGGGAGCAAGGACCAGGGAGCAGGGAACAGGGAGCAGGGTGCAAGGACCAGGGAGCAGGGACCAGGGACCAGGGACCAGGGACCAGGGACTGAGGAGCTATACATGCATGCCTCTGCCTGTGGAACTAGATTCTCTCCTCTGTTTACCACCTCTTCTTCCCTTTCTCTTTTCCTCTTCCTCCCTCAACCAGTCAGTCACTATCCAGTGTCAGTGTTGTCTCTCTTCATCCTCTTCTCCTTCTATTCCTCTGTCAGTGTCAGTGTTGTCTCTCTTCATCCTCTTCTCCTTCTATCCCTCTGTCAGTGTCAGTGTTGTCTCTCTTCATCCTCTTCTCCTTCTATTCCTCTGTCAGTGTCAGTGTTGTCTCTCTTCATCCTCTTCTCCTTCTATCCCTCTGTCAGTGTCAGTGTTGTCTCTCTTCATCCTCTTCTCCTTCTATTCCTCTGTCAGTGTCAATGTTGTCTCTCTTCATCCTCTTCTCCTTCTATTCCTCTGTCAGTGTCAGTGTTGTCTCTCTTCTCCTTCTATTCCTCTCTCAGTGTCAGTGTTGTCTCTCTTTTCTGTCTATTCCTCTGTCAGTGTCAGTGTTGTCTCTCTTCATCCTCTTCTCCTTCTATTCCTCTGTCAGTGTCAGTGTTGTCTCTTTTCTCCTTCTATTCCTCTGTCAGTGTCAGTGTTGTCTCTCTTCATCCTCTTCTCCTTCTATCCCTCTGTCAGTGTCAATGTTGTCTCTCTTCATCCTCTTCTCCTTCTATTCCTCTGTCAGTGTCAGTGTTGTCTCTTTTCTCCTTCTATTCTTCTGTCAGTGTCAGTGTTGTCTCTCTTCATCCTCTTCTCCTTCTATTCCTCTGTCAGTGTCAGTGTTGTCTCTTTTCTCCTTCTATTCCTCTGTCAGTGTCAGTGTTGTCTCTCTTCATCCTCTTCTCCTTCTATTCCTCTGTCAGTGTCAGTGTTGTCTCTTTTCTCCTTCTATTCCTCTGTCAGTGTCAGTGTTGTCTCTCTTCATCCTCTTCTCCTTCTATTCCTCTGTCAGTGTCAGTGTTGTCTCTTTTCTCCTTCTATCCCTCTGTCAGTGTCAGTGTTGTCTCTCTTCATCCTCTTCTCCTTCTATTCCTCTCTCAGTGTTCCCCTCTCCCTCCTGTCCTCATCCCTCTATCCTGCCCTTTCCTCCTTCTCATTGCTCTTCTCATTGTTCCCCTCTCCCTCTATATTTCCACCAGTTTGAGTGCTGCATCTGCCTTGTGAGACAGGATCCCATCCACACCTCTCTCTGTTCCTCTTCTCACTCTCTCTCTGCCAGTGTCAGTGCTGCTCCTGGCTGGTGAGAGGATCCTGTCCTCTCCCTCTATTGCCCTCCTCTCTCTCAACTCCTTCAACCTCCTCTCTATTTATCTCATCATCCTCATCCTTCTCCCTCTCTCCCTCTCTCTTCCAGTGTGGGCTCTGCTCATGGTGTTGCTGTGTGTGGAGCTGCGTGGCAGTGGCAGCGCGAGCGCGGCACCCATCTGTGTCCACGGCCAGGCGGGGTGCCACTTCCTCTCCCTGGCAGACCTCTTTGACCGGGTCATCCAGCACAGTGCCAGGATGCACAGCATCTCCAGTGACCTGCACTCTGAATTTGTAAGTCCCCTTATCTTTCTCTAGTATGCTCAAGGTTACCTCTTTCTTTTCTCTCGTTCTTTCTCTCTCTGTATCTCTGTCACTAATGACACAGTCCTAGTCTCTTTCTCTCTCTCTCTGTCTGTCTCTGTCACTAATGACACAGTCCTAGTCTCTTTCTCTCTCTCTCTGTCTGTCTCTGTCACTAATGACACAGTCCTAGTCTCTTTCTCTCTCTCTCTGTCTGTCTCTGTCACTAATGACACAGTCCTAGTCTCTTTCTCTCTCTCTCTGTCTGTCTCTGTCAATCATGACACAGTCCTAGTCTCTTTCTCTCTCTCTCTGTCTGTCTGTCTCTGTCACTAATGACACAGTCCTAGTCTCTTTCTCTCTCTCTCTGTCTGTCTCTGTCAATCATGACACAGTCCTAGTCTCTTTCTCTCTCTCTCTGTCTGTCTCTGTCACTAATGACACAGTCCTAGTCTCTTTCTCTCTCTCTCTGTCTGTCTCTGTCAATCATGACACAGTCCTAGTCTCTTTCTCTCTCTCTCTGTCTGTCTCTGTCACTAATGACACAGTCCTAGTCTCTTTCTCTCTCTCTCTGTCTGTCTCTGTCACTAATGACACAGTCCTAGTCTCTTTCTCTCTCTCTCTGTCTGTCTCTGTCACTAATGACACAGTCCTAGTCTCTTTCTCTCTCTCTCTGTCTGTCTCTGTCACTAATGACACAGTCCTCGTCTCTTTCTCTCTCTCTCTGTCTGTCTCTGTCACTAATGACAGAACCCACTATAACACTGTGTGGTTGTTGATGTGACATATTGGTTTGCGATAATCAGATGTATAAAAGAGGATTTTAAGATGGAAATCTTGACGTTAAGAACAACAGTCTTTCAACATGTCATGTAGCAGATCATTAAATCAAATCAAAGTGTATTTGTCATGTGCGCCGACCACAACAGGTGTCACCTTACAGTGAAATGCTTACTTACAGGCTCTAACCAATAGTGCAAAAAAGGTATTGGGTGAACAATAGGTAAGTAAAGAATGAAAAACAACAGTAAAAAGACACTGAAAAATAACAGTAGAGAGGCTATATACAGTAGCGAGGCTTTATACAGTAGCGAGCTATATACAGTAGCGAGAACAGTCTATGACTGGGGTGGCTGGGTCTTTGACCATTTTTAGGGCCTTCCTATGACATCGCCTGGTGTGGAGGTCCTGGATGGCAGGCAGCTTAGCCCCAGTGATGTACTGGGCTGTACGCACTACCCTCTGTAGTGCCTTGCGGTCGGAGGCCGAGCAATTGCCATATCAGGCAGTGATGCAACCAGCCAGAATGCTCTCGATGTTACAGCTGTAGAACGTTTTGAGGATCTCAGAACCCATGGCAAATCATTTTAGTTTCCTGAGGGGGAATAGGTTTTGATCTGCCCTCTTCACGACGGTCTTGGTGTGTTTGGACCATTCTAGTTTGTTGGTGAAGTGGAGACCAAGGAACTTGAAGCTCTCAACCTGCTCCACTACAGCCCCGTCAATGAGAATGGGGGCATACTCGGTCCTCCTTTTCCTGTAGTCCACAATCATCTCCTTAGTCTTGGTTATGTTGAGGGATAGGTTGTTATTCTGGCACCACCTGGCCAGGTCTCTGACCTCCTCCCTATACGCTGTCTCGTCGTTGTCAGTGATCAGGCCTACCACTGTTGTGTCGTCTGCAAACTTAATGATGGTGTTGGAGTCGTGCCTGGCCATACAGTCATGAGTGAACAGGGAGTACAGGAGGGGACTGAACACGCACCCCTGGGGGGCTCCAGTGTTGAGGATCAGCGTGGCAGATGTGCTGCTACCTACCCTTACAACATGGGGGCGGCCTGTCAGGAAGTCCAGGATCCAGTTGCAGAGGGAGGTGTTTAGTCCCAGGATCCTTAGCTTAGTGATGAGCTTTGAGGGTACTATGGTGTTTAACGCTGAGCTGTAGTCAATGAATAGCATTCTCACATAAGTGTTCCTTTTGTCCAGATGGGAAAGGGTAGTGTGGAGTGCAATAGAGATTGCATCATCTGTGGATCTGTTTGGGCGGTATGCAAATTGGAGTGGGTCTAGGGTTTCTGGGATAATGGTGTTGATGTGAGCCATTAACAGCCTTTCAAAGCACTGCATGTCTACGGACGTGAGTGCTATTGGTCTGTAGTCATTTAGGCAGGTTGCCTTTGTGTTCTTGGGCACAGGGACTATGGTGGTCTGCTTGAAACATGTTGGTATTACAGACTCAATCAAGGACATGTTGAAAATGTCAGTGAAGACACCTGCCAGTTGGTCAGCACATGCCCGGAGCACACGTCCTGGTAATCCGTCTGGCCCTACAGCCTTGTATATGTTGACCTGTTTATAGATCTTACTCACGTCGGCTACGGAGAGCGTGATCACACAGTCGTCCGGAACAGCTGATGCTCTCATGCATGCCTAAGTGTTGTTTTCCATGAAGCAAGCATAGAAGTGATTTAACTCGTCTAGTAGGCTCGTGTCACTGGGCAGCTCGCGGCTGTGCTTCCCTCTGTAATCTGTAATAGTTTGCAAGCCCTGCCACATAAGACGAGCATCGGAGCCGGTGTAGTATGATTCAATCTTAGCCCTGTATTGACGCTTTGCCTGTTTGATGGTTCGTCGCAGGGCATAGCAGGATTTATTGTAAGCTTCCGGGTTAGAGTCCCGCACCTTTAAAGCAGCAGCTCTGCCCTTTACCTCAATGCGAATGTTGCCTGTAATCCATGGCTTCTGGTTGGGGTATGTACGTACAGTCACTGTGGGGATGACATCCTCGACACACTTATTGATTAAGCCAGTGACTGATGTGGTGTACTCTTCAATACCATCGGAAGAATCCCAGAACATATTCCAGTCTGAGACAGCAAAGCAGTCCTGTAGTTTAGCATCTGCTGCATCTGTCACTGCTGCTTCCTGCTTTCATGTTTGCTTGTAAGCAGGAATCAGGAGGATAGAGTTGTGGTCGGATTTACCAAATGAAGGGCGAGGGAGAGCGTTGTATGTGTCTCTGTGTGTGGAGTACAGGTGATCTAGAATTTGTTTCCCTCTGGTTGCACATTTAACATGTTAATAGAAATTTGGTAGAACTTATTTAAGTTTCCCTGCATTAAAGACTATGGCCACTAGGAGCACCACCTCTGGGTGAGTGGTTTCCTGTTTGCTTATTTCCTTATACAGCTGACTGAGTGTGGTCTTAGCGCCAGCATCTGTCTGTGGTGGTAAATAAACAGCCACGAAAAGTATAGCTGAGAACTCTCTAGGCAAGTAGTGTGGCCTGCAATTTATCACAATATACTCTACTTCAGGCGATCAAAATCTAGAGACTTCCTTAGATTTTGTGCACCAGCTGTTGTTTACAAATATGCACAGACCCCCCCCCCCCCCCCCCCCCCCCTCGTCTTACCGGATTGTGCTGTTCTATCTTGCCGGTGCAGCGTATATCCCGCTAGCTGAATATCCATGTCGTCATTCAGCCACGGTTCTGTGAAACACAGGATATTACAGTTTTAGATGTCCCGTTGCTAGGATATTCGTGATCGTACCTCATCTAATTTATTGTCCAATGATTGCATGTTGGCGAGTAGTATTGACGGTAACGGCAGCTTTCCCTCTCGCCTTCTCCGCGTCCTCATGAGGCTTCCCGCTCGGTGTCCCGCTCAGTGTCCCGCTCGGTGTCCCGCTCGGTGTCCCCACGAGGCATCCCGCTCGGTGTCCCGCTCGGTGTCCCGCTCGGTGTCCCCACGAGGCATCCCGCTCGGTGTCCCGCTCGGTGTCCCGCTCGGTGTCCCCACGAGGCATCCCGCTCGGTGTCCCGCTCGGTGTCCCCTGTACCTGCGTTTCTTCCTCTTGCAAATAACGGGGATGTTGGCCCTGTTGGGTGTTTGGAGAATGTCCTGTGCGTCCTGCTTGTTGTAGAAAAATTATTTGTCTAATCCGAGGTGAGTGATCGCTGTCCTGATATCCAGAAGCTCTTTTCTGCTGTAAGATACGGTTGCAGAAATATTCAGTACAAAATAAGTTACAAATAACGCGGGGAAAAAACACATAATACCACAATTGGTTGGGCGCCTGTAAAACTGCTGCCAATTCCTTTTTTTTTGCTGGTTTCAATTTAGTAAGAGGAAATTGCATGATTAAAGTGATAGTTCACCCAAATGACAAAATAACATGTTGGTTTCCTTACCCTGTAAGCAGTCTATTGCCAAGGTAAGAGAGCAGTCTATTGCCAAGGTAAGAGAGCAGTCTATTGCCAAGATAAGACAGCAGTCTATTGCCAAGGTAAGACAGCAGTATATTGCCAAGGTAAGACAGCAGTCTATTGCCAAGATAAGACAACAGTCTATTGCCAAGGTAAGACAGCAGTCTATTGCCAAGGTAAGACAGCAGTCTATTGCCAAGGTCAGACAGCAGTCTATTGCCAAGGTAAGACAGCAGTCTATTGTCAAGGTAAGACAGCAGTCTATTGCCAAGATAAGACAGCAGTCTATTGCCAAGGTCAGACAGCAGTCTATTGCCAAGATAAGACAGCAGTCTATTGCCAAGGTAAGACAGCAGTATATTGCCAAGGTAAGACAGCAGTCTATTGCCAAGATAAGACAACAGTCTATTGCCAAGGTAAGACAGCAGTCTATTGCCAAGGTAAGACAGCAGTCTATTGCCAAGGTAAGACAGCAGTCTATTGCCAAGATAAGACAGCAGTCTATTGCCAAGGTAAGAGAGCAGCCTATTGCCAAGATAAGACATTTGTCTATTGTCAAGGTAAGACAGCAGTCTATTGCCAAGGTTAGACAGCAGTCTATTGCCAAGGTTAGACAGCAGTCTATTGCCAAGGTTAGACAGCAGTCTATTGCCAAGGTAAGACAGCAGTCTATTGCCAAGGTAAGACAGCAGTCTATTGCCAAGGTAAGACAGCAGTCTATTTCCATGGTAAGACAGCAGTCTATTGCGAAGGTAAGACAGCAGTCTATTGTCAAGGTAAGACAGCAGTCTATTGTCAAGGTCAGACAGCAGTCTATTGCCAAGGTAAGACAGCAGTCTATTGCCAAGGTAAGACAGCAGTCTATTTCCATGGTAAGACAGCAGTCTATTGCCAAGGTCAGACAGCAGTCTATTGCCAAGGTAAGACAGCAGTCTATTGCCAAGGTAAGACAGCAGTCTATTTCCATGGTAAGACAGCAGTCTATTGCCAAGGTAAGACAGCAGTCTATTGCCAAGGTTAGACAGCAGTCTATTGCCAAGGTTAGACAGCAGTCTATTGCCAAGGTTAGACAGCAGTCTATTGCCAAGGTTAGACAGCAGTCTATTGCCAAGGTTAGACAGCAGTCTATTATAATTTTGTGATTTGGGTGAACTATCCCTTTAAAGGTTCTACAAGCTTTCTGTTTCTTTGCTTTCGAAGGCTTTGCTCTTCAGAGATGCAGCTCCTTTGACTCGCTGACCTTTTGCTTTCTACCTACGTCTTCCCTGTCAACTAAATTCTTCTTTCTCTCCTTTCTTCTTCCCTCCGTCAGGAGCAATATGTTCTGCCAAGCAGAAATCATATTGGCAGGATAAACCGCCACTGCCATACAGCCACCATACTAACCCCTAATGGCAAAGAGAACGCGCAGAGACTGGCTGTGAGTCTTATACAACTCTGTTTAATCAACTATTGTTTACCATAGTACTACCCCTCTCTGCTTCCTGTAGTAACCTTGTCTGTTCCCTGATGGTACTACCCCTCTCTGCTTCCTGTAGTAACCTTGTATGTTCACTGATGGTACTACCCCTCTCTGCTTCCTGTAGTAACCTTGTCTGTTCCATGAGAGTACTACCCCTCTCTGCTTCCTGTAGTAACCTTGTCTGTTCCCTGAGAGTACTACCCCTCTCTGCTTCCTGTAGTAACCTTGTCTGTTCCCTGAGGGTACTACCCCTCTCTGCTTCCTGTAGTACCCATGTCTGTCTCCAGATGTAGACTGCTTCTATGTCTTTGCTTGTGTCTGTCTTCTCTCTTTCAACACTCAATAACCAACTCTACAAGAACATACAATTCTACTCGCTCTCTCTCTCCTCAGAGAGAGGAGTTAACGGAGGTGATTCTGAAGCTGCTGGTAGCATGGAAGGATCCTCTGTGGCAGTTCCACCAGAACATGGTTCACCAGGATGACTTCAACAACTTCAGCTCCAACAAAGCACTGGAGATGAGCTACATGGTGCACGAGCTCCGCAAGGGAGTCGAGAAGGTGGCTGATAAGGTAAGAGAAAGATGGGGGGAGAAGATGGCTGATAGGGTAAGAGGAAGACGGGGGGAGAAGATGGCTGATAGGGTAAGAGGAAGACGGGGGGGAGATAGTGGCTGATAGGGTAAGAGGAAGACGGGGGGAGAAGATGGCTGATAGGGTAAGAGGAAGACGGGGGGGAGATAGTGGCTGATAGGGTAAGAGGAAGACGGGGGGAGAAGATGGCTGATAGGGTAAGAGGAAGACGGGGGGAGAAGATGGCTGATAGGGTAAGAGGAAGACGGGGGGAGAAGATGGCTGATAGGGTAAGAGGAAGACGGGGGGAGATAGTGGCTGACAGGATAAGAGGAAGACGGGGGGAGAAGATGGCTGACAGGATAAGAGGAAGACGGGGGGAGAAGATGGCTGACAGGATAAGAGGAAGACGGGGGAAGATAGTGGCTGATAGGGTAAGAGGAAGACGGGGGGAGAAGATGGCTGACAGGATAAGAGGAAGACGGGGGGAGAAGATGCCTGACAGGATAAGAGGAAGACGGGGGAAGATAGTGGCTGATAGGGTAAGAGGAAGATAAGTGAAGGTGGCTGATAGGTTAAGAGAAATATGGAGGGAGAAGGTGGCTGATAGGGCAAGAGGAAGATGGGGGGAGAAGGTGGCTGATAGGGTATGGGACGGTTGAGCTAGCATAGGCTAATGCGATTAGCATGAGGTTGTAAGTATCAAGAAAATTTCACAGGACATAGACATATCTGATATTGGCAGAAAGCTTAAATTCTTGTTAATCTAACCGCACTGTCCAATTTACAGTAGCTAATACACTAAAATAATACCATGCTATTGTTTGAGGAGAGTGCACAGTTATGAACATGAAAAGTTATTAATAAACCAATTAAGCACATTTGGGCAGTCTTAATACAACATTTTGAACATAAATGCAATGTTTCATTGGATCAGTCGGGGCGGCAGGGTAGCCTAGTAGTTAGAGCATTGGGCTAGTAATCAAAAGGTTTCATGTTCAAATCTCCGAGCTGACAAGGTACAAATCTGTCGTTCTGCCCCTGAACAAGGCAGTTCCTAGGCCATCATTGAAAATAGGAATTTGTTCTTAACTGACCTGCCTAGTAAAATAAAAGTCTAGAACTTTGCATAAACACTGCTGCCATCTAGTGACCAACATCTAAATAGTGCCTGGACTGGAAAAATGCATTTGTCTTGCATTTCAAAGATGATGGTACAAAAAAAATACAAAAAAACGCATTTTTCTTTTACCAGATCTAATGTGTTATATTCTACTACATTCATTTCACATTTACACAAACTTCAAAGTGTTTCCTTTCAAAGGGAATCAAGAATATCAATGTCCTTGCTTCAGGTCCTGAGCTACCGGCAGGGTAGCCTAGTGGTTAGAGCGTTGGACTAGTAACCGGAAGGTTGCGAGTTCAAACCCCCGAGCTGACAAGGTACAAATCTGTCGTTCTGCCCCTGAACAGGCAGTTAACCCACTGTTCCCAGGCCGTCATTGAAAATAAGAATTTGTTCTTAACTGACTTGCCTGGTTAAATAAAGGTAAAAAAAAAATTTAAAAAGGGGCGGATCCTTCTACATAAACATTTCTACTTGACTGAGGCTCAATTCTAGAAAATAATCATCACTTGAATCCATCATTACTATTTGTTAAGATGATTATGTTAAACATTGCCTATGGCTTTATGTAAGAGTTATAATGTGACTGAATGAATCACAGAGAGAGAGAGAGAGAGAGAGAGAGAGAGAGAGAGAGAGAGAGAGAGAGAGAGAGAGAGAGAGAGAGAGAGAGAGAGCAAATTAAAGCAAATAAGACAGAGTTAGCCTTGAGCATATTATAGTGAAAAGAGAGTCCTATAGCAGCTTGATCCCTAGTGACATTGTGTAGACTGATGTTGACACCACCACTGAGTCAGTGACGAATGGAGATGCCAACCAGGATGTCACTAGACAATCCTCGCTCTGCTACTGGGTTGGCATGTGATAACTCACGAGAGAAGGAACACACACACACACACACCTCATGTTGCAATATGTACAGAAAGTAAAATTCCTTGTCTCTAACAATCCACTGTCTGTGTCTCTCTCTCTCAGATGCAGCACCTGGGGATGATCAGTAACTCCCTGAGTGGCCTGTCCTCCCCTGAGGCCTTGGACACCTCGTCAGACACCAGCGGTGAGTCCCAGGCCATGAGCGACCACGACCTACTCTACTGCTTCAGACGGGACTCCAACAAGGTCCAGAACTACCTGAAGATCCTCAAGTGCAGGATCGTACCTGAGAACGGATGCTGAGATGTGAAGACAAGACAAGAGGCGTGACTTTCACAAGCTACCGTGTCAATCAAGGAAATCAAGGACACATCATGAATAGACACGATGATAAGACCGAGAGAAGAGATTGGGACTGTGGCACTTTCCTCCTCCTGACAAGTCCAACGATAACTTCCACCAGCGACAATGTCTTAATGTCTTCTATGTACTGTATTTATGTCATGTCACAGAGAAATATAGTACAGATGTAAGATCTTAATCTGATCACCCTGTTGCAGGGGAAAACTTTCCTGCAATGCAGTCCATTTTAAACATGTAGGTTATTTGAGGTTTCAAAAAGGCTTCTGAAGTTCATCATTTCCTTGATTTGATTTTCCCTAACGAAAAATGTGTCAAGCCATACAAAAAATATCATGAATTATAATCCACGTAATAATTCACATTTACTTTGCTGCAGGATTATTTTCCTTCTGTAGAAAACTGGCTCAAATTAAATCCTACACCTGTATGTAACTTATCTTGATGATGAAAACTTGAATTTTCTCTCAGAGTTTGGGAGGCAGAGCCACTGGAGTAGAATACCATAATTACTGCCATGACCATATCACCTTTAGGTTTAGAGTACATGCATGTTTCATATAATGAATCCATTTCATGTTGTAAATGTACATTTTCAAGAGGGAGATGGGCTGTAACTCAGAAAGAATTTCATGGAAATGAACTAATATGTTGTTTATTTTTTATTTCTAAGACCAACTAGACATGAAATGTTCTTTAAAATAAATACATTGTGATAAAATCAGAACTCAGAACTCTATTGTGATTGATTGTGTGTGTGTGTGTGTGTGTGTGTGTGTGTGTGTGTGTGTGTGTGTGTGTAAGAGGTTTACTGGGTTTGACGTACCAAGTGGACCAAGTGGAGGCTGCTATAACAGCCTCCACTCTTCTGGGAAGGTTTTCCACTAGCTGTTAGAACATTGCTGCTATAACAGCCTCCACTCTTCTGGGAAGGTTTTCCACTAGCTGTTAGAACATTGCTGCTATAACAGCCTCCACTCTTCTGGGAAGGTTTTCCACTAGCTGTTAGAACATTGCTGCTATAACAGCCTCCACTCTTCTGGGAAGGTTTTCCACTAGCTGTTAGAACATTGCTGCTATAACAGCCTCCACTCTTCTGGGAAGGTTTTCCACTAGCTGTTAGAACATTGCTGCTATAACAGCCTCCACTCTTCTGGGAAGGTTTTCCACTAGCTGTTAGAACATTGCTGCTATAACAGCCTCCACTCTTCTGGGAAGGTTTTCCACTAGCCGTTAGAACATTGCTGCTATAACAGCCTCCACTCTTCTGGGAAGGTTTTCCACTAGCTGTTAGAACATTGCTGCGGGGACTTGCTTCCATTCAGCCACAAGAGCATTAGTGATGTCGGACACCGATGTTGGGCGATTAGGTCTGGCTCGCAGTCAGCATTCCAATTCATCCCAAGTGTGTTCAATGGAGTTTAGGTCAGGGTTCTGTGCAAGCCAGTCAAGTTCTTCCACACCGATCTCAACAAACCATTTCTGTATGGACCTCACTTTTAAGATTTTCCTTTACTAGAACTAAGGAGCCCGAATCAAGAGAAACTTCCCCAGGCCATTATTCCTCCTCCACCATACTTCACAGTAGGCATTATATATATTTGGGCAGGTAGCGTTCTCCTGGCATCCGCCAAACCCGGCCATGGAAACCTATGTCATGAAGCTCCCAAAGAACAGTTCTTGCGCTGATGTGACTTCCAGAGGCAGTTTTGAACTCGATACTGAGTGTTGCTACCGAAGACAGATGACCTTTACGCATTACGTGCTTCAGAACTCAGCGGCCCATTTCTGTGAGCTCGTGTGGCCTTGTGTGCTCAGAGATGTTTCCACTTCACAATAATAGCACTTACAGTTGACCGCGGCAGCTCTAGCAGGGCAGAAATTTGACCGACTGACATGTTGGAAAGGTGGCATCCTGTGACGGTGCCACTTTGAAAGTCACTGATCTCACCAGTACGGCCATTCTACTGCCAATGTTTGTCTATGGAGATTGCATGGCTGTGTGCTTGACTTTATACACCTGTCGGGAACGGTGTGGCTGAAATAGCCGAATCCACTCATTTGAAGGGGTGTCCATATACTTTTGTATATATAGTGTATCTGATAACTAATGTATTATTATATCACACACCAATTAAGTAATATTAATATCTTTATGAGCTCATAATTATACAATTAACATTTATACTGAAGGCAGCTCAATTCTAGAAAACAATCATCACTTAAATCCATCTTTACTATTTGTTGTTAATATGATTACGTTGAATATTGCCTATGGCTAAGAGTTATAATGTGAAATGTCTCACAGATGACAAAGTGCTTATGTCACTAAATGAATCACAGAGATGGGTGGGAGAAAGAAGGATAGAAAGAGAGAGAGAAAGTGAGAGATAGGGAGAGGTAAAGAATGAAAATAAGGCAGAGTTAGCCTTGAGCATACATGCTATAGTGACAGTGAGTGAGTGTGAGAGAGAGAATGAAATAAAGATATATATAGTGTGAGTGAGAAAGCAAATTAAAGCAAATAAGACAGAGTTAGCCTTGAGCATATTATAGTGAAAAGAGAGTCCTATAGCAGCTTGATCCCTAGTGACATTGTGTAGACTGATGTTGACACCACCACTGAGTCAGTGACGAATGCAGATGCCAACCAAGATGTCACTAGACAATCCTCGCTCTGCTACTGGGTTGGCATGTGATAACTCACGAGAGAAGGCACACACACACACACACACACACACACACACACACACACACACACACACACACACACACACACACGCACACACACACACACACAGACACAGACACACCTCATAATGCAAAACAGTTGAAGTCGGAAGTTTACATACACCTTAGCCAAATAAATTTAAACTCAGTTTTTCACAATTCCAGTTCCCTGTCTTAGGTCAGTTAGAATCACCACTTTATTTTAAGAATGTGAAATGTCAGAATAAGAGCAGAGAGAATTATTTATTTCAGCTTGTAATTATTTCATCCAATTCCCAGTGGGTCAGAAGTTTACATACACTCAATTAGTATTTGGTAGCATTGCCTTTAAATTGTTTAACTTGGGTCAAACGTTTTGGGTAGCCTACCACAAGCTTCCCACAATAAGTTAGGTGAATTTTGGTCCATTCCTCCTGACAGAGCTGGTGTAACTGAGTCAGGTTTGTAGGCCTCCTTGCTCACACACGCTTTTTCAGTTCTGCCCACAAATAATTTTCTATAGGTCTATAGGTCAGGGCTTTGTGATGGCCACTCCAATGCCTTGACTTTGTTGTCCTTTAGCCATTTTGCCACAACTTTGGAAGTATGCTTGGGGTCATTGTCCATTTGGAAGACCCATTTGCGACCAAGCTTTAACTTCCTGACTGATGTCTTGAGATGTTGCTTCAATATATCCACATCATTTTCCTGTGGCCTTTCAGGTTATGTTGATATAGGACTCGTTTTACTGTGGCTATAGATACTTTTGTACCTGTTTCCTCCAGCATCTTCACAAGTTCCTTTGCTGTTGTTCTGGGATTGATTTGCACTTTTCGCACCAAAGTACGTTCATCTCTAGGAGACAGAACGCGTCTCCTTCCTGAGCGGTATGATGGCTGCGTGGTCCCATGGTGTTTATACTTGCGTACGTACTATTGTTTGTACAGATGAACGTGGTGCCTTCAGGCGTTTGGGAAGGATGAACCAGACTTGTGGAGGTCTACAATTTTTTTCTGAGGTCTTGGCTGATTTCTTTTGATTTTCCCATAATGTCAAGCACAGTGGCACTGAGTTTGAAGGTAGGCCTTGAAATACATCCACAGGTACACCTCCGACTGACTCAAATGATGTCAATTAGCCTATCAGAAGCTTCTAAAAACGACATAATTTTCTGGAATTTTCCAAGCTTTAAACTTCTGACCCACAGGAATTGTGATACAGTGAATTATAAGTGAAATAATCTGTCTGTAAACAATTGTTGGACGAATTACTTGTGTCATGCATGAAGTAGATGTCCTAACTGTCTTGCCAAAATTAGATTGTTACCAAGAAATTTGTGGAGTGGTTGAAAAACAAGTTTTAATGACTCCAACCTAAGTATGTATGTATGTAAACTTCTGACTTCAACTGTATGTACAGAAAGTAAAATTCCTTATCTCTGGCAATCCACTGTCTGTGTCCCTCTCTCTCAGATGCAGCACCTGGGGATGATCAGTAACACCCTGAGTGGCCTGTCCTCCCCTGAGGCCTTGGACCCCTCATCAGACACCTGAGGAGAGTCCCAGGCCATGAGCGACCACGACCTACTCTACTGCTTCAGACGGGACTCCAACAAGGTCCAGAACTACCTGAAGATCCTCAAGTGCAGGATCGTACCTGAGAACGGATGCTGAGATGTGAAGACAAGAGAAGAGGCGTGACATTCACAAGCTACCGTGTCAATCAAGGAAATCAAGGACACATCATGAATAGACACGATGATAAGACCGAGAGAAGAGACTGGGACTGTGGCACTTTCCTCCTCCTAACAAGTCCAACGATAACTTCCACCAGCGACAATGTCTTAATGTCTTCTATGTACTGTATTTATGTCATGTCACAGAGAAATATAGTACAGATGTAAGATCTTAATCTGATCACCCTGTTGCAGGAAATGTAGTGTATTTGAGGGTACTGGAGGACTGGAGTTGAGAACCACTGGCCAAAGGTATCTGCTAAGTGTCATGGATGCAGGCTTTTACTCCAGCCGATGCTGCAACAAACTCAGTCTAACCAATGAAATGTTGATTGAAGACTATGATTGGTTAAATAGTTGAATCAGATGTACTAACACTTCTTCTGTGGATCAGATTGAACACCCCCTGGCAGAGGCAAAGAATGGATTAAAGGACAAGTTCCCTTTTTTGAAACAATCTGTATTTTGGATGGCATGTTATAGTATCGTCCAGACACTCTTTGACTTTGAGAAATGTCTCTAAACAGCGATAGACATCCCTCATGCTTGTTCTGCAGTTGGACGGGCACAGATAAAACATGAACAAAGGCTCCAAAAACACCCAAATACTGGTAGTGATGCAGGGCTTTATGTTGTACACATGACTTTGTGTCATTCCAAACTTTATCTGCAGCGTTATGTTCCATTCTGTTGGAGCCAAACTTCTCCGTCTAGCCAGGGCTTGCGCACACTGAAAAGGTTAGAGGGCTACAAGGAGAAGTATCGCTCGAGGCCAACAGAATGGAGTTTGGCGTTGCGGATGAAGTTCGGAATGACCCAATTTCATGATCAACGCATTGAAGCTCGAAGTTGCACGTGCAGAGGCTATACACGCAGCTGGGAGTGAGTCAACCTCTGTGAGAGCACTGATGGTAACATTACACACCCTTACACTGAAAACCGTCATGCTGCTGAAACAAATGAATCCATATCCTTCCTAGGAGCTAGCTCCACTCTGGCAGCGCTGTGTCTGCGTCAGACTTCTCCTAGACACGCCCGGGGCTCCAGTGTGTGCCATGCAGTGGGTATGACGCTCAGACACGGTCTGGCTGCCTACTGACTGGCTGCTCCACTGATCAAAGGCGACTTCTAGTACTTCAGTCGGGAGTCATTGGCTCAGGCTGCCAGGCTTCTAACATATGTTTCCCAAGTGACGCAGGGAGAAAAGAAGACAGTGGGACAGGACCCATAGAAACACGATGGAAGGGAACGAGGGACGACGCGATGGGGGTCGGGTAGCGGAGAGGCGGAGGGGGGGATCAGATGGGCAGGGGGAAAGGGGCTGCTTGAGGACCCACAGAAAGATGGGGAACGGGGGACAGGATGACACTGGCACACACTGTTTCTTAAACACCCAGGCACTTCCTGTGTCAGTCTAATTTGGGTCTGAGCTATGATCTCAATGCAAAGCCATGACAGATGCTAAATTATCTAATATAAGCTCATATTGCGTCAGTCGCTCTTCACATTCATTAGCCAAGACAAAATAAAGACATTAGAATAAATAATGACCTAAATTGCCATTGGAATGCCGTCGGAACATGATAATTGAAAAGCGTACAACAGACTCATCCAAACAGTTTATCATTAGAAAGAGCTGTGTGTGTGTGTTTGGTTTTAGCTTCCCTGTGGGGACCAGAAATCCTCACAAGGATAGAAAAACAAGGAAAATTCAGACAAGTGGGGACATTTCGCCTGTCCCCACAAAGAAAAAAGGGTTAGGGTTACAATTAGGGTTAGGGGGTAGGTTTTTTGAGTTAGGGGTTAATGTTAGGGTAAGGTTTAGGGGAAATCGGATTTTGAATGTAGACCTCTAACCTTTTTGTTTGGTCCCCGCAAGGATAGTAAAACAAACTGTGTGTGTGTGTGTGCGTGCGTGCGTGCGTGTGTGTGTGCGTGCGTGCGTGCGCGCGTATGGCATGACTCATGACATTGTTTTCCCCTCTAAGAATGCCATTTGTTCTTTGGTCAGCCAAGTAAACTAATTGAATGACGTCTTAACTTTACAAAACAAACCATTTACTAGATGTTAGGTTCGGACAGGATACATCTAGGAGAGAGAGAGACAGAGGGAGAGAGAGAGATACACACACACTCACACACACAAAGACACAGAGAGAGACACACACAGAGAGACACAGAGAGAGAGAGCGAGAGAGAGACAGAGAAAAAGTGAGAGAGGGCACAACTGAATGCTGAGGGGGCTCTGTTGTGACTGTCCTGTTGTGCGACTGTCTGGAAACATATTATCATCAATACTTTACAACTAAACAAACGACCCAAGTGGTGATGACAGACAGTAGAACAGTGAACAATATTTCTCTAACCTTCTCTGTCTCTCCCTCTCACTCTTTCTCTCCTCTCTTTCTGAGACCTGATGCCAAATTCACAAGTCTGCCACTAGATGGCAGCACTTCACACAGCACCTCAACTCAGAGTGCAAGGAGACCTGAAAAGGATTTACAATGACGGCCTACACCGGCCAAACCCGGACGACGCTGGGACAATTGTGCGCCGCCTTACGGGACTCCCAATCACGACCGGTTGTGATACAGCCTGGATTCGAACCAGGGTGTCTGTAGTGACTCCTCAAGCACTGAGATACAGTGTCTGAGAATGCTGCGCCGCTGCGAACACTACCTCTAAACAAACACAAATATCCATGGATGAATGTAATATAATTATATAATGATGTGGTTTGGTTGCCCTTGCAGTCCTCCCACTACTATTCAGTTTTCTGTTGTGACTCACGTCATCATTGTGTTGTCCTTGATCTGTCTTAGCTCCTCTTTACACCTCTGTGGATGATAACCCTGGTACATAAATAATGGAAACAGGGATGAACACTGTGGATGATAACCCTGGTACATAAATCATGGAAACAGGGCTGAACACTGTGGATGATAACCCTGGTACATAAATCATGGAAACAGGGGTGAACACTGTGGATGATAACCCTGGTACATAAATCATGGAAACAGGGGTGAACACTGTGGATGATAACCCTGGTACATAAATCATGGAAACAGGGGTGAACACTGTGGATGATAACCCTGGTACATAAATCATGGAAACAGGGCTGAACACTATGGATGATAACCCTGGTACATAAATCATGGAAACAGGGATGAACACTGTGGATGATAACCCTGGTACATAAATCATGGAAACAGGAATGAACACTGTGGATGATAACCCTGGTACATAAATCATGGAAACAGGGATGAACACTGTGGATGATAACCCTGGTACATAAATCATGGAAACAGGGCTGAACACTATGGATGATAGCCCTGGTACATAAATCATGGAAACAAGGCTGAAAACTATGGATGATAGCCCTGGTACATAAATCATGGAAACAGGGATGAACACTATGGATGATAACCCTGGTACATAAATCATGGAAACAGGGATGAACACTATGGATGATAACCCTGGTACATAAATCATGGAAACAGGGATGAACACTGTGGATGATAACCCTGGTACATAAATCGTGGAAAAAGGGATGAACACTGTGGATGATAACCCTGGTACATAAATCATGGAAACAGGGACGAACACTGTGGATGATAACCCTGGTACATAAATCATGGAAACAGGGATGAACACTATGGATGATAGACCTGGTACATAAATCATGGAAACAAGGCTGAAAACTATGAATGATAGCCCTGGTACATAAATCATGGAAACAGGGATGAACACTATGGATGATAGCCCTGGTACATAAATCATGGAAACAGGGCTGAACACTGTGGATGATAACCCTGGTACATAAATCATGGAAACTGGGGATGCAGACTTGAGTCCTGCTGTTGATACTCAAACGGTTAGCTTCATGCTACACTGTTGGCTGGACAGTCACACACACACGCGTGCGTCAGTGTTGCTTCAATCCTTCACCCCAACCTGGGCTCGAACCAGGGACTCTCCAAAAACATCAACAACTGCCTCCCACGAAGCATCTTCACAAAAGCCACGGCCCACGCAGAGCAAAGGAAACAACTACTTCAAGATATCAGATAGAGTAAAATCACCAACGTCAGGCCATTGCATTGGTTTTATTAGTCCTGATTCCTGTCACTAATCAATATGGCTATTTAAGCTGTGAATATCAACTACCCAACTTGATCAGGAGTTCTCAGCAGTCATTTTGCAAGGTGTTTACACAGGGGGAAATGCAGGAGTATTTTGTTTTTCGCTGTGACATTTTATTTACAGATACAGACAGCTTGTCAGAAATGTACAGATACAGACAGCTTGTCAGAAATGTACAGATACAGACAGCTTGTCAGAAATGTACAGATACAGACAGCTTGTCAGAAATGTACAGATACAAACTTGAAACTACTGATCATGACAATAGGATGAAACTCCCATGATTGACCATTCCATATTGTCCATTTTGGGATGAAACTCCCACAATGGGATGAAACTCCCATGATTGTCCATTCCATATTGACCATTTTGGGATGAAACTCCCACAATGGGATGAAACTCCCATGATTATTCATTCCATATTGTCCATTTTGGGATGAAACTCCCATGATTGTCCATTCCATATTGTCCATTTTGAGATGAAACTCCCACAATGGGATGAAACTCCCATGATTGTCCATTCCATATTGTCCATTTTGGGATGAAACTCCCACAATGGGATGAAACTCCCATGATTGTCCATTCCATATTGTCCATTTTGAGATGAAACTCCCACAATGGGATGAAACTCCCATGATTGTCCATTCCATATTGTCCATTTTGGGATGAAACTCCCACAATGGGATGAAACTCCCATGATTGTCCATTCCATATTGTCCATTTTGGGATGAAACTCCCACAATGGGATGAAACTCCCAAGATTGTCCATTCCAAATTGTGCATTTTACTTTGAGTTGTCCTGTGTTTAGGATATGTTGTTTGTTAACATGGCAACTCATTTTTTATTTGATTGGTTTAAATTTAAGTTAAGCTATTTGATTGGTTTAAATTTAAGTTAAGCTATTTGATTGGAGAAACCTGTATGATGTAAAAAGTGTCCGTCTCATTACATTGTCATACATTTTCTCTCCAGCCTGTAGGCTACAGAAAAGGCCACATATTCTTTCTACCATATCCTGAACTCAGCAAACTTAACATGTGTAAATACAGTATTTGTATGAACATAACAAGATGCAACAACTGAGACATAAACTGAACTGCAAACTGCAAATTACGGACTCCTCTTTAAATCTGCGTATTCCTCCACAGCTTGGTTGTCCTGAGTCTACACAACACTGCCAGGACCTAGGATCAAGGGAGACACTCAAGTGTTTTAGTACTATATCTCTTGACAAAATGATGAAAATAATCATTGCCTCTAAACCTTCAAGCTGCATACTGGACCTTATTCCAACTAAACTACTGAAAGAGCTGCTTCCTGTGCTTGGCCCTCCTTTGTTGAACTCTCGAAAATTTTGGAAAAAGCTGTTGCACAGCAACTCACTGTCTTCCTGAAGACAAACAACGTAAACGAAACGCTTCAGTCTAATTTTAGACCCCATCATAGCACTGAGAATGCACTTGTGAAGGTGGTAAATTACCTTTTAATGGCATCAGACCAAGGCTCTGCATCTGTCCTCGTGCTCCTAAACCTTAGTGCTGCTTTTGATAGCATCTATCAGCACATTCTTTTGGAGAGATTGGAAACCCAAATTGGTCTACACGGACAAGTTCTGGCCTGGTTTAGATCTTATCTGTCGGAAAGATATCAGTGTCTCTGTGGATGGTTTGTCCTCTGACAAATCAACTTTAAATGTTGGTGTTACTCAAGGCTCCATTTTAGGACCACTATTGTTTTCACTACATATTTTACCTCTTGGTGATGTCATTCGGAAACATAATGTTAATTTTCACTGCTATGCGGACGACACACAGCTACATTTTGATGAAACATGGTGAAGGCCCAAAATTGCCTCCCCTGGAAGCCTGGGTTTCAGACATTTATTTATTTTATTTCACCTTTATTTAACCAGGTAGGCAAGTTGAGAACAAGTTCTCATTTACAATTGCGACCTGGCCAAGATAAAGCACAGCAGTTCGACACATACAACGACACAGAGTTACACATAAGGAAGTGGATGGCGGCAAATGTTCTACTTTTAAACTCGGACAAAACAGAGATGCTAGTTCTAGGTCCCAAGAAACAAAGAGATCTTCTGTTGAATCTGACAATTAATCTTGATGGTTCTACAGTCGTCTCAAATAAAACTGTGAAGGACCTCAGCATTACCCTGGACCCTGATCTCTCTTTTGATGAGTATATCAATATTGTTTCAAGGACAGCTTTTTTTCCATCTACAGTTGTGGCCCAAAGTTTTGAGAATGACACAAATATGAATTTTCACAAAGTCTGCTGCCTCAGTTTGTGTGATGGCAATTTGCATATACTCCAGAACGTTATGAAGAGTGGTCAGATGAATTGTAATTAATTGCAAAGTCCCTCTTTGCCATGCAAATGAACTGAATCACAAAAAAACATTTCCAATGCATTTCAGCCCTGCCACAAAAGGACATCATGTCAGTGATTCTCTCGTTAACACAGGTGTTAGTGTTGATGAGGACAAGGCTGGAGATGCTGATTGAGTTCGAATAACAGACTGGAAGCTTCAAACGGAGGGTGGTGCTTGGAATCATTGTTCTTCCTCTGTCAACCATGGTTACCTGCAAGGAAACATGTGCTGTCATCATTGCTTTGCACAAAAAGGACTTCACAGGCAAGGATATTACTGCCAGTAAGATTGCACCCAAATCAACCATTTATCAGATCATCAAGAACTTCAAGGAGAGCGGTTCAATTGTTGTGAAGAAGGCTTCAGGGCGCCCAAGAAAGGCCAGCAAGCGCCAGTACCATCTTCTAAAGTTGATTCAGCTGCGGGGTCGGGGCACCACCAGTACAGATCATGCTTAGGCAGGTGTGAGCGCATCTGCATGCACAGTGAGGCGAAGACTTTTGGAGGATGGCCTGGTGTCAAGAACAGCAGCAAAGAAGCCACTTCTCTCCAGGAAAAACATCAGGGACAGACTGATATTCTGCAAAAGGTACAGGGATTGGACTGCTGAGGACTGGGGTAAAGTCATTTTCTCTGATTAATCCCCTTTCCGATTGATTGGGGCATCCGTGAGCGCTACCATCAGTCCTGTGTCATGCCAACAGTAAAGCATCCTGAGACCATTCATGTGTGGGGTTGTTTCTCAGCCAAGGGAGTGGCTCACTCACAATAAAAGCCTTTGACACGTATGAAAAGCTTGTAATTATACATCAGTATTCCATAGTGACATCTGACAAAAATATCTAAAGACGCTGAGGCAGCAGAATTTGTGAAAATTAATATTTGTGTCATTCTCAAAACTTTTTCCATGACTGTAGTTATATATTTCCGTCAGTGGGAGCTGGTGGGTGGAGCTATAGGAGACTATTGGAGATTATAGATTATATAGGAGATTGATTGTATATTATATAGGAGATTGATTGATTGGGTGATTGTAATGGCTGGAATGGAATAAATGATACCGTTACAATCCGTCCTCCTGTAGCTCCTCCCACCAGCCTCCACTGATTGCCATTATCATTGGTCTGTAGCGTGTAGTAAAAAACCCATCCACAAGGTGATGCTGTGGCGTTTGTTTGGGCTCGCCACCAGCTGACAAAAACGAAAAGACAACGCGGAAGTAAAACTTCAAGCGGGTTTGTTTTGTTCTTGCCCACCATTCTTTCCTCGTGGACGAAGCCATACTAGCTGAATACTCAACTCTCCGTCGACAGAAACATGTCTAAACTACAATTGTTTCGTGTGTTTTTAAATGAGCGTTTAACAGCGGCAGCTGTGGAGATTTTCGGGGCAGTTGAAGAAACGGTAGCGGACTACCAGGAGGAGAATGATCGGCTACGGAGACTGCTGCGGGTCCCACCGGAGATAAAACGATACAGAATAGGTTCGTATGTAGATCTACTGATAGCTAGCAGATCTGCTGAATAAATAAACTGTTTAGGGGTTCAGTGATTATCATTTCAATATGCCTTATTAACTGTTACCACAGTTTCTAAACCCTGAGGCCCAACATCGTCAGACTTCCGGGAACGCTTGAGAAGCAAGACTCGGCAGACCAGACCGGGGTTTGAGAAGTCAATGAGAGAAGTGAAATATTCCTCCTTGGTTGTTCATTTTCTCGATTTCTAAAGGCACAACCTAGATTCAAACGAATGTTTTAAGTAGGTGAACATGTCATTACTACAACCTTATGAAAGTGACTAACTGACACGTTTTGATTTTCGTCAAAAACAAGTTTATATCTAAGAGTTGATGGCTTGCACATGCGCAGTTCTGCGGGAGACGAATGTTGACATTCTCACCTGGGATGTGCTCAGTTCGCTTGAACCCGATGAAGTGTTTCTGCGAATTAGATTAGCTAGCTAACGTCGTCATGACATTGCCCTACAGCCGTGATCTGGGATTTCTATTGGAGAATCCGTTTCTACATATCTTCCTACCTAACTATCTTTTTCTAATACCATTGCTAAAACACATTCTCATTAAAACCAGTAAATCATTCCACTTTATAAATTAACTTGTATTATTTTTTACATTAGAAATAAATAGCTTATTATCTAACGTTTATTGATAAGTAATTGAAGTAGATTCTAGTTTATCAATTATTTAATTTGATTTTTTTTGTTAACTTGAATCTACTTCCCCAGAGCCCTTAATTGAAACAATAATGAAGCGAGGTTACCCTGCCTCTGTTTTGGTAAAAAGGTGATGATGAGCCTGGAGAAATGAAACCACTCTCAAATTCATAGACTGAGATATGGATGCAAGGACTGACCATCCATGATATCAACATTAAAATATAAGCTTGTTAACTCCAATGTTTGTAAACAATGTAAATATAGCCACAAAAATATGGTTAAAACTATGTGTTCTGATGGGGGATGACAGTTGAACTAAGCTCATGAGGCATTTATACATTCTATTCTTCAAGAATCATTTATGTAGCAACTAAGGATTCTAGCTTTAACTTCTAATTGACCCCAACCCTGATGTCTAAAAGCTGTATAGAGAACCTCTGCTCCTCTCTCCTTTCCTCCAGACTCCCTGCAGCTCTCTGTCTCTGAGGAGGAGGTTATCCCTGATCAGCAGCACTGTGAGCAGGAGTGGAGCCCCAGTCTGGGGCAGGAGAACCCAGAGCTTCCACAGATTAAAGAGGAACAGGAAGAAATCAGGACCAGTCAGGAGGAAGAGCAGCTTCAAGGTCTGGAGGCTGATATCATAGAGTTCAAATTCACTCCTTCCTGTGTGAAAAAGGAATGTGATCAGGAGGACCCATTTCAGTCCTTGACTCTTCCCCAAACCCAGACTGTGGAGAACAGAGAGAGTGATCCTAAACAAGTGGATCTCACACCTTTTGTTACTGTTACCCACCTTAAGGGCCTCAGCATTCCCTGTGACCCTCCAGATAATCAAAACAATGCCTCCAGCCACAACTCAGCCGTAAGCAGCGACCCAGTAGGACTTGACAGCAGCCCACGAATGAATCCCAGCCCATCATTGGATCCAAACCCATCGATGGGGGAACACTGTTTCAAACCCAGCACGTCTAGAAAAACTCACCACTGCCGTGACTGTGGTGAAATGTTTGCTCTGAAAGCTGACCTGAAGAGTCATGTGACTCTCGCCATGCAGAGACCCAGCGAATGCCGCGTCTGCAGAAAACACTACAACTCCAGCTGTAAACTGACGGCCCATGTCCGACTCTGTCGCGATAGGAAATCCTGCACCAGCCCTGTTTGTAGCAAGACCTTCAAACTCAAAGCAGACCTGTCCAAGCACATGAGGATTCACACAGGGGAGAAATCATTTAGTTGTGGAGACTGTGGGAAGCGCTTCAATCGCAAGGGGAACCTTACAGATCATATTCCTATTCACACAGGAGAGAAAGCATTTAGCTGTGCTGACTGCGGAAAAAGATTCAGTCAGAAGGGGACCCTACGGAAGCATAGACTGACTCACACAGGAGAGAAACAATTTATCTGTAGAGACTGTGGGAAAAGCTTCTATCAGAGAGGGGACCTAAGTAGGCATATACGGACTCACACAGGAGAGAAACTTTTTATATGTGGTGACTGTGGGAAAAGCTTCAATTTGAAGGGGAACCTGAAGAAGCATGAACTGACTCACACAGAAGATAAACCATTTAGCTGTGGTGACTGTGGGAAAAGCTTCAATCACAAGTCTAACTTACTGACGCATGTTAAAAACATCCACAAAGGAGGAAAACAGGAGGAAATCTTAAAGAACTGTTTAGTCACAAGATGAGAATAAAAGGGCAGGATGTGGACAATACTCTTGAGTACACGCTTATGGACTCACATCTATTGGTTGGTGGAGGACGACACGATGATACCTCTCCTAGGGACCTGCTCTCCATGCTTCAGGATTAAAATTCCTCTGGTCTCTGATCTATTCTATTGGTAACCTGCTGTTTCTCTCCACAGTGCTCTCTGCTACTCTCTGGTCTAGTTCCTTTACATCTGTCTGGAGGGAGAGATAGAGGTCACAGAATGAGGTTCCTAGTCTCAACACTCTCCAAGAGGTCACAGAATGAGGTTTCTAGTCTCAACACTCTCCAAGAGGTCACAGAATGAGGTTTCTAGTCTCAACACTCTCCAAGAGGTCACAGAATGAGGTTTCTAGTCTCAACACTCTCCAAGAGGTCACAGAATGAGGTTCCTAGTCTCAACACTCTCCAAGAGGTCACAGAATGAGGTTCCTAGTCTCAACACTCTCCAAGATGTCACAGAATGAGGTTCCTAGTCTCAACACTCTCCAAGAGGTCACAGAATGAGGTTTCTAGTCTCAACACTCTCCAAGAGGTCACAGAATGAGGTTTCTAGTCTCAACACTCTCCAAGAGGTCACAGAATGAGGTTTCTAGTCTCAACACTCTCCATGAGGTCACAGAATGAGGTTCCTAGTCTCAACACTCTCCAAGAGGTCACAGAATGAGGTTCCTAGTCTCAACACTCTCCAAGAGGTCACAGAATGAGGTTCCTAGTCTCAACACTCTCCAAGAGGTCACAGAATGAGGTTTCTAGTCTCAACACTCTCCAAGAGGTCACAGAATGAGGTTTCTAGTCTCAACACTCTCCAACAGGTCACAGAATGAGGTTTCTAGTCTCAACACTCTCCAAGAGATCACAGAATGAGGTTCCTAGTCTCAACACTCTCCAAGAGGTCACAGAATGAGGTTCCTAGTCTCAACACTCTCCAAGATGTCACAGAATGAGGTTCCTAGTCTCAACACTCTCCAAGAGGTCACAGAATGAGGTTTCTAGTCTCAACACTCTCCAAGAGGTCACAGAATGAGGTTTCTAGTCTCAACACTCTCCAAGAGGTCACAGAATGAGGTTTCTAGTCTCAACACTCTCCATGAGGTCACAGAATGAGGTTTCTAGTCTCAACACTCTCCAAGAGGTCACAGAATGAGGTTTCTAGTCTCAACACTCTCCATGAGGTCACAGAATGAGGTTCCTAGTCTCAACACTCTCCAAGAGGTCACAGAATGAGGTTCCTAGTCTCAACACTCTCCAAGAGGTCACAGAATGAGGTTCCTAGTCTCAACACTCTCCAAGAGGTCACAGAATGAGGTTCCTAGTCTCAACACTCTCCAAGAGGTCACAGAATGAGGTTCCTAGTCTCAACTCTCTCCAAGAGGTCACAGAATGAGGTTCCTAGTCTCAACACTCTCCAAGAGGTCACAGAATGAGGTTCCTAGTCTCAACACTCTCCAAGAGGTCACAGAATGAGGTTCCTAGTCTCAACACTCTCCAAGGCTTTTTAGAGGAAAAGACCTTTCTAGAAGAAAATACCTCTGACAGTGTCACAGCTTGTAAGTTTGTAAAATGTAATGCCCTTTGGATCAAATCTCCTGCTAAATGGCATATACAATGGAGTCTGAACTGATTGACGTCCTTGATAAATATGAGCAATCATGACTGTATAAAATAAATCATTCAAATGCTGAGCTATTTTGTATGCTTAAAAAAATTGGGAAAGTATATTATTTTATATGAATACAAATGCTCATAGAAATATATTGTTTTATCTCAAAAGAGTGGTGGTAAACATTGACACCCCTGAAGATTGTAATAAATAAAGTAGATGAAATACGACATTGAGCCTGTGACTCTATGAACTCTACAAAAGTTTGTTTTGGTTTCAGATTATTTTGTGCCCAGTAGAAATGAATGGTAAATAATGTATTGTCATTTTGGAGTCAGTTTTATTGCAATAAGAATACCTTTTGGGGGAAAATTGTATAAAATAATACCTTATAGCTCAGTATTTGAATGATTTATTTTATACATTATTGCTAATCTTTATCAAAGATAATTTGATAATTATTGTAGATCCCACTGTATTATGAACTCAGTGGCGACACTTCTGCTTTCCTACCACTAGATGGTGCTGTTTAGGATGTCTCCCCACTAGATTGCGCTGTTTAAGATGTGACTGCAGTATCTCAGTATATCAAACCTGTTAGTCATTTCATCTTGTTTTCCAGAGACCTATGAGGGCATAAACCATTACTAAACACATTGTATTACAACCAAACAGGCTTATACTAAACTGAACCAGACATGACTGACCTGGACTGACCCTGGGAATGAGGGAAGATGTTGTGTACTGTAGGGTCAGAGGTGACTGTAAATCAGGATTAGGTTCACAACACCAGGAGAGTCCAAGTAAACAGATGTGTGTTATCCAGATTGACCACAATGTGGAGGAGTGGGACTTTCACTGTATGCATTAGTCTACTACAATAGAACGAGGTGTAGATGAGGTATCTGCTTAAATGTTCTCAGAAAGAGGACATCTTTTAATTCTATACATACAGGCTTCTAGACTAATGCATGTTGAGTAAATAAAACTAAACACATGTTTGCTCCTCAGTGTCCCTCTGATTAAGAGGTGTCTGCATCACATCCTACTGCAGCAAAAGGAAATCTTAATTGTTAATGTATAACTTTATAAATGTTGTTTTAAGTTCTGAATCTAGAAAGACATGCCAAAATGCCCGCCGTCCTGTAATTCGATCATGATTACTAAGTTTAGATAGCTGGCCGTTAAACTAATTTACCAGTCTAAAAAAGGTTAGCTGACATAAGATAATTGAGTGACTGTCAGTGGCTGACATATCAAGAGAGAAACTGCTGATGCGCAACTACATTTCAATATTGCACCTTGTGTATTTTACCACATTAGATATTATAACGCCCAACAATTAGTGGAGACACAAACTGAATATTTTCTTTAATGATTTAACTGCTTACGGAAATTGATCTGAGGGCCTTCAAAAGGCCGGGTCACCAGTTAACCATCCCTGATATAGTACTATAAAATAAAACAAAACGTTTGGAGATTTGTATTACATATCTGAATAATCTAATGTTAGAATGACCCAATCAAGGACCTTAAACAGTTGTTGGACAATAAATGTAAAAATGAACTTCCTTTTATGGGGTTAGATGGAGTTGACATAAATCCACTTAGTTGCATTTTCAGAAAACATGCTAATTTTTTAAATGTATATCTGGTTCATCAAAATGTATATTTCAAATGTTTATATGAAGAAAAATATTTGTGTGACAAAGGTGGAGTTTGTCCCGTCTTTCAAGAATCCCTGAGCTACAGCATCTATTCCCAGTATCATTGGTCTGTAGCCTGTAGTAAAACCCCATCACCATGGGGGCGCTGTGATTTGTTTCTGGTCTCGTTTCCCGCTGACAAAAACAGAACAAAACAATACGGAAGTAAAACGGTAGGGAGAGTTTGTTTGGGTTTGTTTGTCCTCGTCCGTGAAAACATACATGCTGAATACCCAACTTTCAGTCGACTGAAACATGTCTAGACTCCAGTCGTTTCGTGTGTTTTTAAATGAGCGTTTAACCGCGGCAGCTGTGGAGATTTTCGGGGCATTTGAAGAAACGGTAGCGGACTACCAGGAGGAGAATGATCGGTTACGGAGACTGCTGCGGATCACACCGGAGATAAAACTATGTAGGATAGGTTCGTATGTAGATCTTCAGATGGCTACGCTGAACAAAAATATAAATACAACAATTTCTAATATTTTACTAAGTTACAGTTAATATAAGGAATTAAATCAATCGAAATAAATTCATTGTGCCCTAATCTATGGATTTCACATTAACGGGAATGCAGATATCCATCTGTTGGTCACATATATCATAAAAAAGGTAGGGAGGTTGATCAGATCTGGTGTGACCACAATTTTATTTTTCACGTGCACCGATTACAACCTTACAGTGAAATGCTTACTTAGAAGCCCTCAACCAACAATGCGTTTTAAGAAAAATAAGTTAAGGTAAAAAATAGTGAAAGCTGCTGTAAAATAACTAGCGAGGCTATATACAGGGGGTACCCGTACAGAGTCAGTGTGGGGGGCACAGGTTAGTCGAGATAATATGTACATGTAGATAGAGTTAAAGTGAGTATGCATAGATATCATGGTCCAAACACACTAAGACAGTTGTGAAGAGGGCACGACAAAGCCTATTCCACCTCAGGAGACTGAACATATTTTGCAATTGTCCTCAGATCCTCAAAAGGTTCTACAGCTGCACCATCGAGAGCATCCTGACTGGTTGCATTACTGCCTGGTATGGCAACTGCTCGGGGCCAGGCTTCCTGCCATCCAGGACCTCTATACCAGACAGTGTCAGAGGAAGGCCCTAAAAATTGTCAGACTTCAGCCACCCTGGTCATAGACTGTTCTCTCTGCTAACGCACGGCAAGCGGTACCGGAGTGCAAAGTCTAGGTCCAAAAGGCTTCCTAACAGCTTTTACCCCCAAGCCATGGATTTGTTGGGGCGGTATGCAAATTGGTGTGGGTCTAGGGCATCTGAGATGATGGTGTTGATGTGAGCCATGACCAGCTATATAAACCACGCCCCTCTGCAAACACGACTTCTCCGATGTTTGTGACAATGCAGTACTTATTTAAAGAGAAGAGAATATTATGTTAGCACACATTAAGATTAAGTGATGTCACCTTGTCCCCTTAATAATGAGTCCAGGTGTTTGACATGGGTGAGGGGACCAGTAACTTTATGATCAAACTTTATCAATGTAGAAGCAACAGTCATTTTCACACTTTGGTCATCATACTTTAATCTGGTTTCCTTCAAATATCATCCAATTTCATGAAAAACATGATTTTGACTGTTCATGACCTTTAACTGCCCACGTGCTCTGGCAGAGTTCCTGGTCACATGCTGTTTTCAATTAGAGAAATTGGTTCTTGATTTCAGTTCTGCTTTAAGAAGATGCATTTTAGAAATAGGTGGGATTTATGACAGTGGCTGTGCCAGCTAGTGATGACTGTCTAACGGCTGTATAGAAAACCTCTGCTCCTCTTTCCTTTCCTCCAGATTCCCTGCAGCTCTCTGTCTCTGAAGAGGTTCTCCCTGAGCAGCAGCACTGTGAGCAGGAGTGGAGCCCCAGTCTGGGGCAGGAGAACCCAGAGCTTCCACAGATTAAAGAGGAACAGGAGGAACTCAGGACCAGTCAGGAGGAAGAGCAGCTTCAAGGGCTGGAGGCTGATTTCAAATTCACTCCTTCCTGTGTGAAAAGTGAATGTGACCAGGAGGACCCATTTCAGTCCTTCACTTCTCCCCAAACCCAGACTGTGGAGAACAGAGAGCGTGACCCTAAACAAGTGGATCTCACACCTTCTGTTACTGTGACCCACCTTAAGGGCCTCTACATTCCCTGTGACCCTCCAGAGGATCAAAACAATGCCTCCAGCCACAGCTCAGCCGTAAGCAGTGACCCCGTAGGACTTGACAGCAGCCCGCGATTGGATCCCAGCCCATCGATGGCGGAACATTGTTCCAGCACGTCTAGAAAAACTCACCACTGCCGTGACTGTGGTGAAAAGTTTGCTCTGAAAGCTGCCCTGCAGAGGCATATGACTCTCTACAAGAAGAGACTCCGTGAATGCAGTTTCTGCAGAAAACGCTGCACCTCCACCTGTAAACTAAAGGCCCATATCCGCCTCTGTCACAGTGGGAGACCCTGCACCTGCCCTGTTTGTGGCAAGACCTTCAAACTCAAAGGATATCTGTCCAAGCACATGAGGATTCACACAGGAGTGGGAGAGAAACCATTTAGCTGTGGAGACTGTGGGAAAAGCTTCAATTTGAAGGGGAACCTAAAGAACCATATGTTGACTCACACAGGAGATAAATCATTTAGCTGTGGAGACTGTGGGAAAAGCTTCATTCATAAGTGGAACCTAAGGAGCCATATGCTGACTCACACAGGAGAGAAACCATTTAGCTGTGGAGAATGTGGGAAAAGCTTCAATCAGGAGGGGAACCTACGGAACCATAAACGGACTCACACAGGAGGGAAACCATTTAGCTGTGATAACTGTGGGAAAAGCTTTAATCAGAACGGGTCCCTAAAGAAGCATAGACTGACTCACACAGGAGAGAAACCATTTAGCTGTGGTGACTGTGGGAAAAGCTTCAATCAGAAGGGGAACCTAAGAAACCATAAACTCACTCACACAGGAGAGAAACCATTTAGCTGTGATGATTGCGGGAAAAGCTTCACTCAAAAGTCTAACTTACTGACGCATGTGAAAAAAATACACAAAGGAGGAAAACAGGATTAAAACTGAAAGAAAGAACATTATGACAAAGATCTATTTAGTCACAAGATGAACATAAAAAGTCAGGATGTGGACAATTCTGAGTACACGCTCAGACACACATAGCTGGAATAAGTAAATGAAGTCTGAGAGAATAGTCAGATTAACTGATGACTAAAATATTAGTGCAGATGGTATTATTTTGTTACGTGCATAGATGTGTTATAGGTAATGAATGTGTAGGGAACTTCTGAAATTCTACAGATTTTGTGGCACAGCAGGAATACACACAAACCAAAAAGTAAAATAATGGAATTAAGGAATATATAAGTATTAGGATGAGCCATGTCGGAGTGGCGTTGAGTAAAATACAGTAGAATAGAATACAGTATATACATATGAGATGAGTAAAGCAAAAATATGAAAACATTAAAGTGACTAGTGTTCCATTGTTAAAGTGGCCAGTGAATTCCAGTATATGTATATAGGGCAGCAGCCTCTAAGGTTCAGGGTTAGGTAACTGGGTGGAAGCCGCCCAAGAGAACATTCTCAAATATGTGGGTGTAAAACACTGTTAAAAGCACTGTTTGTGTGTCGGTGGCTGTCCCTAGCATTGCCAAAAGACAAAGAGCTGAGACTGGATCAGTGGTTCACCAATCAGGGCCTTGATGGGCTTGGCAACAGTAACAAAGGGTGATGTGTAATGAAACTAGGGTGTGCGTGCCCTGGGTAAACCGGCGGGGGGGCATTTATTTATGAGCATCGGGTAATGTCCTCGGAACAAACCGGGAACTAGACAAAAACCTCCAGGAGAGAGCATGGCACAATGTCCCATGGACCTTCAGGGACCATGACACAACATCCCAAGAATTCCTTAAAAACGTCCTCGAGACCAGCCAGGAATTAGACAGATCCTCTAGGGAACCATGACACAACGTCCTGACGACTTTATGCGACCATTTTGTGACATCCTGGGAGGTCCCAACGACTCATTGTTTACATGGAAGTTATGTTATTCATTAAATAAGTAACATTTACTCTTTTTTTAATTAACCCATATGTTTTTTTTTACAGCTTTTCCACTTCAAGAGTGTGCAGAGCTGTCATCAAGGCAAAGGGTGGCTACTTTGAAGAATCTCAGATATCAAATATATTTTGATTTGTTTAACACTTTTTTTGGTTACTACTATGTGTTATTTCATAGTTTTGATGTCTTCACTACTATTCTACAATGTATAAAATAGTAAAAATAAAAACCCTTGAATGAGTAGGTGTGTCCAAACGTTTGACTGGTACTGTACAGTCGGCCAAAAGGTTTGAGAATGACACAAATATTAATTTCACAAAGTTTGCTGCTTCAGTGTCTAGATATTTTTGTCAGATGTTACTATGGAATACTGAAGTATAATTACAAGCATTTCATAAGTGTCAAAGGCTTTTATTGATAACTACATGAAGTTGATGCAAAGAGTCAATATTTGCAGTGTTGACCCTTCTTTTTCAAGACCTCTGCAATCTGCCCTGGCATGCTGTCAATTAACTGCTGGGCCACATCCTGACATCCATCCAGCCCATTCTTGCATAATTAATGCTTGGAGTTTGTCAGAATTTGTGGGTTTTTGTTTGTCCACCCGCCTCTTGAGGATTGACCACAAATTCTCAATGGGATTAAGGTATGGGGAGTTTCCTGGCCATGGAAACATTTACGCAGAACATTATTATTATATATATTTTTTCTTCATTTAACCTTTATTTAACTTGGCAAGTCAGTTAAGAACAAATTCCTATTTACAATGAAGGGATACCAAAAGGCCTCCTGCAGGGACAGGGGCTGGGATTAAAAATACAACATAAATTAAATAAAAATATTGGACAAAACACACATCACGACAAGAGACAACACAACACTACATAAATAGAGACCTAAGGCCGCAACATAGCATAGCGATTTTCATGAGCTCGCCTTGACTGACAGCTCTTTGAAACTCCTATGTCAAGCAACTTGGATGAAGTGTTGCAGTAAAATCATCTCAAGCTAATTTGGTGAAACACAAAGCAACTCAAACAACATTGAAATTGCATCAATGATTTAATGTTTTATACATCTCCTGTTTTGCTCTAGTTCACAGCAGCACTGTCAGATAAGTTGACTTGACAACTAAGTATGTTAGTGCCTCAGTATCAAATCAAATGTTATTTGTCACATGTGCCGACTACAACAGGTAGGAAAATATTTACTACAGTGCCTTGCGAAAGTATTCGGCCCCTTGAACTTTGCGACCTTTTGCCACATTTCACGCTTCAAACATAAAGATATAAAACTGTATTTTTTGTGAAGAATCAACAACAAGTGGGACACAATCATGAAGTGGAACGACATTTATTGGATATTTAAAACTTTTTTTAACAAATCAAAAACTGAAAAATTGGGCGTGCAAAATTATTCAGCCCCTTTACTTTCAGTGCAGCAAACTCTCTCCAGAAGTTCAGTGAGGATCTCTGAATGATCCAATGTTGACCTAAATGACTAATGATGATAAATACAATCCACCTGTGTGTAATCAAGTCTCCGTATAAATGCACCTGCACTGTGATAGTCTCAGAGGTCCGTTAAAAGCGCAGAGAGCATCATGAAGAACAAGGAACACACCAGGCAGGACCGAGATACTGTTGTGAAGAAGTTTAAAGCCGGATTTGGATACAAAAAGATTTCCCAAGCTTTAAACATCCCAAGGAGCACTGTGCAAGCGATAATATTGAAATGGAAGGAGTATCAGACCACTGCAAATCTACCAAGACCTGGCCGTCCCTCTAAACTTTCAGCTCATACAAGGAGAAGACTGATCAGAGATGCAGCCAAGAGGCCCATGATCACTCTGGATGAACTGCAGAGATCTACAGCTGAGGTGGGAGACTATGTCCATAGGACAACAATCAGTCATATATTGCACAAATCTGGCCTTTATGGAAGAGTGGCAAGAAGAAAGCCATTTCTTAAAGATATCCATAAAAAGTGTTGTTTAAAGTTTGCCACAAGCCACCTGGGAGACACACCAAACATGTGGAAGAAGGTGCTCTGGTCAGATGAAACCAAAATTGAACTTTTTGGCAACAATGCAAAACGTTATGTTTGGCGTAAAAGCAACACAGCTGAACACACCATCCCCACTGTCAAACATGGTGGTGGCAGCATCATTGTTTGGGCCTGCTTTTCTTCAGCAGGGACAGGGAAGATGGTTAAAATTGATGGGAAGATGGATGGAGCCAAATACAGGACCATTCTGGAAGAAAACCTGATGGAGTCTGCAAAAGACCTGAGACTGGGACGGAGATTTGTCTTCCAACAAGACAATGATCCAAAACATAAAGCAAAATCTACAATGGAATGGTTCAAAAATAAACATATCCAGGTGTTAGAATGGCCAAGTCAATGTCCAGACCTGAATCCAATCGAGAATCTGTGGAAAGACCTGAAAACTGCTGTTCACAAATGTTCTCCATCCAACCTCACTGAGCTCGAGCTGTTTTGCAAGGAGGAATGGGAAAAAATGTCAGTCTCTCGATGTGCAAAACTGATAGAGACATACCCCAAGCGACTTACAGCTGTAATCGCAGCAAAAGGTGGCGCTACAAAGTATTAACTTAAGGGGGCTGAATAATTTTGCACGCCCAATTTTTCAGTTTTTGATTTATTAAAAAAGTTTGAAATATCCAATAAATGTCGTTCCACTTCATGATTGTGTCCCACTTGTTGTTGATTCTTCACAAAAAAATACAGTTTTATATCTTTATGTTTGAAGCCTGAAATGTGGCAAAAGGTCGCAAAGTTCAAGGGGGCCGAATACTTTCGCAAGGCACTGTAAATTAACTATTTTCTTTATTTGATAAAAGATCAAAAATAAAAGAACAATAAGGAGGCTATATACAGGGGGTACACGTTAGTTGAGGTAATTTAGGTAATATGTACATGCAGTGGTGTGGAAAAAGTACTCAATTGCCATACATTAGCAAAAGTAAATATACCTTAATAGAAAATGACTCAAGGAAAAGTGAGTCACCCAGTAAAATACTACTTAAAGTATACTAAATATACTAAAGTCTAAAAGTATTTGGTCTTAAATATACTTACTAATCAAAAGTAAATGTAATTGCTAAAATATAGTATCATAGTATCAAAAGTAAAAGTATAAATCATTTCACATTCCTTATATTAAGCAAACCAAATGGCACAATTTGATTTAGATTGTTTTAATTAGATTGTATTTTTTTAGATAGCCAGGGACTCCAGACATAATACACAGTACAAGGTACCCCCAAAAACTACTTCAGTCGCACTTTAAAGTATTTTTACTACATGTTCACCATTGTGCACACCTGGGTCGGGGTAAAGTGACAATGCATAGATCATAAATGGCGAGTAGCAGCAGCGTAGAAAACGTTGCGGGGTAGAAGCTGTTAAGGAGCCTTTTGGACCTAGACCTGGCGCTCCGGTACCGCTTGCCGTGCGAAAGCAGAGAGAACCGTCTACGACTAGGGTGGCTGGAGTCTTTGGCAATTGCCTCTGATTAAGAGGTGTCTGCATCACATCCTACTGCAGCAAAAGGAAATCGGCTAGCTGGCCAATGAAGTGGATCTATTACACTAACAAGGATCCTTTCAGTAGGCTACAACAACAGAATGTCCACTGACTACCCTTCTATATTGCACACCCTTTAGTTTGTCCATTTTCATCCCACACATTTTTACATGAATTTTCAAAATGTCAAATTTCAATAGCTCCTTGGTCGTGTGACCTAGTGACTTCAAACAAGGTTCAGAATGTCCAGTCAGTGGGCCTACATATTAATAAGCATTTTTCTATGGCTGGCCTTGCTTTCCACCTGGCTACCCCTACCCCGGTCAACAGCTCTGCACCACCCACAGCAACTTGCCCAAGCCTCCCCATTTCTCCTTCACCCAAATCCAGATACCTGATGTTCTGAAAGAGTTGCAAAATCTGGACCCCTACAAATCAGCTGGGCTAGACAATCTGGACCCTCTCTTTCTAAAATTATCTGCCGCAATTGTTGCAACCCCTATTACTAGAATGTTCAACCTCTCTTCCGTATCGTCTGAGATCCCCAAAGATTGGAAAGCTGCCGCGGTCATCCCCCTCTTCAAAGGGGGAGACACTCTAGACCCAAACTGTTACAGACCTACATCTATCCTACCCTGCCTTTCTAAGGTCTTCGAAAGCCAAGTTAACAAACAGATCACAGACCATTTCGAATCCCACCGTACCTTCTCCGCTATGCAATCTGGTTTCCGAGCTGGTCATGCGTGCACCTCAGCCACGCTCAAGGTCCTAAACGATATCAGACTTGCCATCGATAAAAGAGAATACGGTGCAGCCGTCGACCTGGTCAAGGCTTTTGACTGTCAATCACTGCATTCTTATCAGCAGACTCAACAGCCTTGGTATCTCAAATGACTGCCTCGCCTGGTTCACCAACTACTTCTCTGATAGAGTTCAGTGTGTCAAACCGGAGGGCCTGTTGTCCGGACCTCTGGCAGTCTCTATGGGGGTGCCACAGGGTTCAATTCTCGGGCCGACGCTTTTCTCTGTATATATCAATGAAGTCGCTCTTTCGGCTGGTGATTCTCTGATCCACCTCTACGCAGACGACACCATTCTGTATACTTCTGGCCCTTCTTTGGAGACTGTGTTAACTAACCTCCAGGCGAGCTTCAATGCCATACAACTCTCCTTCCGTGGCCTCCAACTGCTCTTAAATGCAAGTAAAACGAAATGCATACTCTTCAACCAATTGCTGCTCGCACCTGTTCGCACGTCCAGCATCACTACTCTGGATGGTTCTCACTTAGAATATGTGGACAACTACAAATACCTAGGTGTCTGGTTAGACTGTAAACTCTCCTCCCAGACTCACATTAAGCATCTCCAATCCAAAATTAAATCTAGAATCGGCTTCCTATTTCGTAACAAAACATCCTTCACTCATGCTGCCAAACGTACCCACGTAAAACGGACTATCCTACCGATCCTTGACTTCGGCGATGTCATTTACAAAATAGCCTCCAACACTCTACTCAGCAAATTGGATGCTGTCTATCACAGTGCCATCCGTTTCATCACCAAAGCCCCATATACTACCCACCACTGCGACCTGTATGCTCTCGTTGGCTGGCCCTCGCTTCATACTCGTCGCCAAACCTACTGGCTCCAGGTCATCTATAAGTCCTTGCTAGGTAAATCCCTGCCTTATCTCAGCTCACTGGTCACCATAGCAGCACCCAACCGTAGCACGTGCTCCACCAGGTATATTTCACGGGTCACCCCCAAAGCCAATTCCTCCTTTGGTCGCCAGTTCTCTGCTGCCAATGACTGGAACGAATTGCAAAAGCTGGAGACTCATATCTTCCTCACTATCTTTAAGCATCAGCTATCAGAGCAGCTTACAGATCATTGCACCTGTACATAGCCCATGCAACTACCTCATCCTCATATTGTTATTTATATTTTCAATTTTCTTTGCACCCCAGTATATCTACTTGCACATTAATACTCTGCACATCTATCACTCCAGTGTTTATTTGCGAAATTGTAATTATTTCCCCACTACGGCCTATTTATTGCCTTACCTCCCTAATCTTACTTAATTTGCACACACTGTATATACACTTTTCTATTGTGTTATTGACTGTACGTTTGTTTATTCCATGTGTAACTTTGTGTTGTTCTTTGTGTCGCACTGCTTTGCTTTATCTTGGCCAGGTCGCAGTTGTAAATGAGAACTCGTTGTCAACTGGCCGACCTGGTTAAATAAAGGCCAAATAAAAAATACATGTAAAAAATATATACTATATATGGGAATGTCTTATGTCCGTCCTACATGTTGTGTTGGTACATGGAATATTCCTCAACTGCATATATCATAAATTACTATTGAAAATAGAAGTATTATGTTCAACAACTGACATTTTCAGATATTATTTTGACAAACACACTTTGGTGCTTACAATTCATTCTCTATTGTCATAGATTTGGTGGGCACTGTCATCTGTGATCTTTGTGATATGACTTTCTTTAAGCACGTACTGATGACACTGTCACTTAATATTTTTTCTTAGTCTACAAAAGCTCTACATGTATTCACTCTGTGATAGGGTTGGATCCTATATGCTACTTTTATTATTGTCCTGTAAATGGTTCAGTACCTATAATTTAGGCCGTGTGGAGAATGGGGAATAAAGGAAATTATCTCTACTGCTAAATTACTACTAGATTATAGTGATAAGGAAAACAGCATACACATTTGGCCTGTGTATTCATTTGCCTATAACTAATCAGAATTCCATTATGTTTACATAAAAAAAGAGAGTACTTCAAAATGAGAAGATCCTGATATGGAAAAGACGACTGGGTGGACATAAAGTGTTATATTTTCAATAATGAATGGTTAGCTGTTATGTGACAATTAGGTAAAAAAACTACATTTTATTTTTTGTTGTAGATGGCCTGTAAAGCTTACAGATTTAAGTCTAATAGCATGAGATGAAAGTAGACAAATATTAGAGTGTGTGATATGAAGGCATAGTCAGTGGACATTCTGAACCTTGTTTGAGGTCATTAGGTCACATGACCAAAGAGCTATTGAAATGTTAAACTTGGAAAAATTCATGTAAAAACGTGTGATATTAAAATGGAGAAAATAAAGGGTGTGCAATAGAAGGGTAGTCAGTGGACCAAGGAGCTATTGAAATTAATGTCCAAATCGTGAAAATAAGACCTGTGCAATGTTGTGCACAATTTTTGTGCACAACATCATGACACTTATTTGGAGTCTGTGGCTCAAATGGTTTGAAAGCGGAATATTCGTTGAATATCCTAATTGAAACGGTATTATTATACCGTTTACCCTATTATTTAATGTAACTGTTTCCCCACATGTACTTATCTATTTCCATTATCATTGGTGTGTAGTAAAAACCCCCACCCACATGGGATCGCCACCCGCTGATAAAAACAGAGAAATAATGCGGAAGTAAAACTGGGAGCGGGTTTGTTTTGTTTGTTGCCACCATTCTTTCCTCGTGGACGAAGCCATACTAGCTGAATACCCAACTCTCAGTCCACTGAAACATGTCTAAACTCCAGTCGTTTCGTGTGTTTTTAAATGAGCGTTTAACCGCGGCAGCTGTGGAGATTTTCGGGGCAGTTGAAGAAACGGTAGCGGAGTACCACGATGAGAATGATCGGCTACGGAGACTGCTGTGGATCACACCGGAGATAAAACTATGTAACGTAGGTTCGTATGTAGATCACTAGCAGTTCTGCTCAATAAATAAACTGTTACAGTGATCACCATTTCAATATGTTTAAAAAAAAACTATTACCCGTTTCTAAAACCAGAGGCCCAACATCGCGAGACTTCCAAACGCAGGTTCGGCAGACCAGGGGCCTCATAACAGTCGCTAACGTTTCACATTACATATCTGCGTGCTCCACTTCTGAAAGGACTGCGCAATTACACAAATATTAAGATTTATAAACTTGGCGTACGCCTGTTTGCCATTATAAATCAGCCCCGCACTGAAACTGCGCGCGTGAACGAGCATTACAACTGCCTGAAAAACGCCCATTCATCGTTTTATAACGCGCTCATTTGCTGTGTACTTTGGAAGAATTGGAATTAGGCCAATGCCGTTTAAAGGAAGTATAGCAACGGCGGAACTTGATCAAATGCCTCTGGAGGTGTTGGCAGACTGTTTAAAAACTTTTACAGTGACATTTGCTATATTTTACCGTTTCTGAAAGAACTACAATTACAGGCTATTATTTCAAGTATTTTACTCTATTAGATACAATTTAAATGAGACGGGCGTGGTCATTTGCTGTAAACTAAAGCTTATTCGGGAATATGAACGCATCATGGCCAGAAAAATTGTCGTGGGATATATTCTGCAATGATTATGAAAATATATATATTATGTTTATAAATCAAATATTGTTTACTTGAGACAAAATAAAGGAAAATTGGAAAGATGACCCTTCTGTTTTACCGTTAATGCGCTTCAGATCACAGAGCAAAATACTTCGAATAGTTGATCTATTTACTACTGTAAAGTGGTTCCAATTAAATGAGTGATGGGACGTTTGTAGGCCTAGAGGCTATTTCGCGAGGATGAAACCATCACAGTCCGAAAAGGAAATAAATTTATTCTGCAATGATCATGGAAATAAAATGGTAAATAGATGCCTAATTTATTTCCAGGATGTATCACATCCGGCCGTAATTGGGAGACCCATAGGGCGGCGCATAATTGGCCCAGCTTCGTCCGGGTTTGGCCCGGTATAGGCCATCATTGTAAATAAGAATTTGTTCTTAACTGACTTGCCTAGTTAAATAAATAAAAAATACACTTTTACAATGGAAAGATGAAGAAAAAAATGGATCTCCACTAACAGATCATCTTATTGTTTTGAATAAGAGTGCCATCACCAGGTAAGTTAACTGAAAACACAATTCTCGTTTACAGCAACAACCTGGGGAATAGTTACAGAGGAGATGAATGAGCAAATGGGAAGCTGTAGATGATAAGGTTGCCAGATTGGGTTTTTAGCCAAGAATTGACACCCATACTCTATGATAAGTGTCATGGGATCTCTAGTGACCAAAGAGTCAGGACACCCATTTAACATCCCAGCTGAAAGACTGAACCCAACACAGGACAATGTCCTCAATCACTGCTCTGGGAGAAGTTTTTTTACCAGAGGAAACAGTGCCTCATACTGGTTCTCCAACACCACTTCCAGGCCACTACTAGGCTACTTTTACAACAATTGTAATGAAATACTTAAACCACTAGAAATGGTGCATATGCATGTTCTTAAATTTGTGGGAGGATCAGCACATTCTCATGTCAAGTTCAGTTTTTAGAAATGCCAACTGTTCTGTGAACTGGCACACACTTTTTGTGGCAGATTTTGTGCGTCGCCATGTTTATAAAGGAGGCCCCAGTGTCGTCACTAGTTGCCACAAAGTCATAAACCCTGCCCATTTCTAAAAAAAAATATGTTTAAAATAGGATTTTAAACCTAACCTTAAATTAAGCAGATTTTTGTTTGCACAGGGGTGGCAGCATCATGGACTGGTGCACTTCACAAATAGATGGCTTCATGAGGCAGGACAATTATGTGGATATATTGAAGCAACATCTCAAGACATCAGGTTAAAGCTTGGTCGCAAATGGGTCTTCCAAATGGACAATGACCCCAAGCATACTTCCAAAGTTGTGGCAACATTCAATGTGCAGTCGTTCTCCTATGGGGTGCGTTCAGTTCATTTGCTACGTAGCGAAACGGTTTGTACTAAACGACACATTTTCCAAAAACGCTATTGTACGTTCTTGACAGACTTTGAGATACGTTTCTTCCGTTTGGTGGGTGTGCCACGGTGTATCTTGAAGCAATGAGTGATGAACTTATAGGGCAGCGGTACATTTTGAACCCATAACTCAACCCATCCCCGTTTTTTAACTGGTCTCTCAGTACAGCGACGTTTTTGTTCAATTGGACGGTCTATTCCGTTTTTATGTACCGAACGTGGCCCTGGTTAGACCCAATGACGTGTGTCTGCACATGCGTTTAGCTAGCTAACGTCGCCATGACATCGCCTACATGCGTGATCGGGGATTTATTTTTAAGAAGCGGTTTCTACATCTCTTCATACCAAACCATCTTTGCTAATACCGTACATGGATACAAACATTGTCACGAAAACCAGGAAGTGATTTGAATTCGTAAATACATTTTTTTACAAAGAACTTTTGAAATAAATAGCATATCATCAGTTTATTGAGAAGTAATTGATAGTAGATTATAGTTGTTCAATTATTGAATTGGAATGTTTGTTTATTTCATGAATCTACTTAAAGCCAGAGTCCTTAATTGAAACAATAATGAAGCGGGGTTACCCTGCCTCTGTTTTGGTAAAAGGTGATGATGAGCCTGGAGAAATGAAACCACTCTCAACAGACTGAGCTATGGCTGCAAGGTCTGAACCATCAAAACATGTTATGTATTAACTAAGGGTTCTAGTTTTAACTTCGAATTGATCCCAACCCTGATGTCTAAAAGATAACCTCTGCTCCTCTCTCTTTTCCTCCAGACTCCCTGCAGCTCTCTCTCTGTGTCTCTGAAGAGGAGGTTCTCCCTGATCAGCAGCACTGTGAGCAGGAGTGGAGCCCCACTCTGGGGCAAGAGAACCCAGAACTTCCACAGATTAAAGAGGAACAGGAGGAACTCAGGACCAGTCTGGAGGCTGATATCATAGAGTTCAAATTCATTCCTTCCTGTGTGAAAAGTGAATGTGATAAGGACCCACTTCAGTCCTTGACTCTTCCCCAAACCCAGAATGTGGAGAACAGAGAGCGTGACCCTAAACAAGTGGAACTCACACCTTTTGTTACTGTGACCCACCTAAAGGGTCTCTACATTCCCTGTGACCCTCAAGATAATCAAAACAATACCTCCAGCCAAAGCTCAACCTTAAGCAGCGACCCAGCGGCACTTGACAGCAGCCCATCGTTGGATCCCAACCCGCCATTGGATCCCAGCCCGCCATTGGATCCCAGCCCGCCATTGGATCCCAGCCCGCCATTGGATCCCAGCCCGCCATTGGATTCCAGTCCGTCATTGGATTCCAGTCCGTCATTGGATCCAAGCCCATCATTGGATCCAAACCAGTCAATGGTGGAACACTGTTTCAAACCCAGCACCACGTCTAGAAAAACTCACCACTGCCATGACTGTGGCGAAATGTTTGCAATGAAAGCTGACCTGCAGAGTCATGTGACTCTTTTAAAGAAGAGGCCCAGTGAATGTCGCTTCTGCAAAAGAAACTACAACTCTACCTGTAAACTAAAGGCCCATATCCGACTCTGTCACAGTGGGAAACCCTACACCTGCCCTGTTTGTGGCAAGACCTTCAAACTCAAAGGGAATCTGTCCAAGCACATAAGGATTCACACAGGAGTGGGAGAGAAACCATTTAGCTGTGGAGACTGTGGGAAAAACTTCTATCAGAAGGGGGACTTAAGTAGGCATATACGGACTCACACAGGAGAGAAATTGTTTATCTGTGGTGATTGTGGGAAAAGCTTCAATTTGAAAGGGAACCTTAGGAAGCATAAACTGACTCACACAGGAGAGAAACCATTTCTCTGTGATGACTGTGGGAAAGGCTTCAGTCAGAAGGGGACCCTAAGGAAGCATAAACTGACTCACACAGGAGAGAAACCATTTAGCTGTGGAGACTGTGGGAAAAGCTTCAGTCAGAAGGGGACCCTAAAGAAGCATAAACGGACTCACACAGGAGAGAAATCATTTAGCTGTGATGACCGTGGGAGGGGAGGGGGGGTGAATGAGCCAAGTGGAAGCTGGGGATGATTTGGTGGTGGAGATGGTATGAGGGCCAGATTGGGAATGTAGTCTCTCTTGCCCTCTTTCTGTGTGTGTAAGCGCAAACTGTTTTAAATGCATTATTGTTTTTTCAGTCACATTTCAATAACATTCTTTATAATTGCTGTTCATAACTGCCTTCTCTGGTTTAGTGCTTGCTGTCCCATCAGTCCCAAGCAGCTGCCATTAGTCACGTGTTACAATGTGTTGTCTTTTTATTCAGTTCATGCAAGGAATGATCGTCCTAGATCAGCCTATTACTTAACACGTGGGAAAACAATGATATAATATTGTTACGTTATAATTTGTATGGAACTTGTAGTATAACCCCACCCACATCGGGGCGCTTTGTTATGTTTATGGACTAGCCACCCGCTGATAAAAACAGAATAAGACAATACGGAAGAAACTGTGAGCAGATTGTTTTGTTTGTGCCCACCATTCTTTCCTCGTGGATGTAAACATACAGGCTGAATACCCAACTCTCCATCGACAGAAACATGTCTAAACTTCAGTCGTTTCGTGTGTTTTTAAATGAGCCTTTAACAGTGGCAGCTGTGGAGATTTTCGAGGCACTTGAGCAAACAGTAGCGGAGTACCACGAGGAAAATGATCGACTACGGAGACTGCTGCGGATCACACCGGAAATACAACTGCGTAGAATAGGTTCGTGTATAGATATACTGATAGCTACAGTTCTACTCAATAAATATACTGTTCGGGATTTCAGTGACCCACAAGTTTACCATGTTTTATGAACTATTACTAGTGATGGGGAGAACGGGGATTTATGAAGCCTTTGGGGCTTTTCACAAAATTGTGCCTAAAACAAGGCCACAGGTTCCGATCTAAAAGCCCAGTTTCAACTGTTCTGAGAGGACAGCTTCGGTATTACAGTTTAACTGAAGACCGGCCAAGACAAATTCCATAGATAGAAACCGTGGTGTCATATATTTGTAGGCACTAACTCTGGCATAGTTAGTTGAAAAAAAAGCCTACGAGAAAATTGAATGCCGTTTTGGTCTGTGGTAAACACAGGAGATATTATACGTTTTGTTCTCTGAGAATCTTCATCAGTTAATGTCACTTTTTGTGAATTTTGAAGAAATTGTTGTGAAAAAAGTACAAAGCCATAACTGCAGGAGGTAGGGGTGCTGTATCACCCCCTGATTAATGAACAACATCTACTTATTTCAATGTCATTAATGTCCCACTTATTATATTACTCCCATGGGCTTCATTATTCCTGTGAGCAGACAGAACATGACTCCTCAGCAGCACCCTTAACCCTAACCCTAACCCTATTACTCCCATGGGCTTTATTATTCCTGAGAGCAGACAGAACATGACTCCTCAGCAGCACCCTTCCTTTGGCAGTGATTACAGCTGGATACATGTTTTGTAATGTTTTTTTACTCTCTGTCAATTGGGTTAGTATTGTGGAGTAACTACAATATAGTTGATCCATCCTCAGTTATCTCCTATCACAGCCGTTAAACTCAACTGTCTAAAGTCCCCATGGGCCTCGTGGTGAAATCCCTGAGCGGTTTCCTTCCTCTCCGGCAAATGACTTTGAAAGGACGCCTGTATCTTTGTAGTGTCTGGGTGTATTGATGCACCATCCAAAGTGTAATTCATATCTTCACCATGCTTAAAGGGATATTCAATGTCTGCTTTTATTTTACCCATCTACCAATAGGTGCCTTTCTTTGTGAGGCGTTGGAAAACCTCCCTGGTCTTTGAGGTTGAATCTGTGTTTTAAATTTACTGCCCGAATGATGGACCTTACAGATCATTGTATGTGTGGGGTACAGAGATGACGTAGTCATAAAAAAATATATTGAACACACAGTGAGTCCATGCAACTTATTATGTGACTTGTTAAGCAAATGTTTACTCCTGAAATTATTTAGGGCTTGCCATAACAAAGGAGCTGAATTGACTCAAGACATTAGTATTTCATTTGTAAAAATGTCTAAACGTAATTCCACTTATTTTAAATGGCGACGGTGCATAAAGATGAAAGAATTCAGAAATGAAATCTTTAGTTTGAGCACTATCCAGACTTTTTAAACTATGGCGCGCGACATTGTTCAGAAAAAACTACTTTTTCGTTGTTTTAACCAGCATGGCTACCACAGCATTCTGCAATGATACGCCATCCTATCTGGTTTACGCTTAGTGGGTTATCATTTGTTTTTCAACTGGACAATGACCCATCACACCTCCACCTTTGTTTCAAGAGGGAGAGTGATGGAGTGTTGCATCCGATGACCTGACCTCCACAATCCCCGACCTCAACCAAATTGAGATGGTTTGGGATGAGCCGGACTGCATAGTGAAGGAAAAGCAGCCAACAAGTGCTCAGCATATGTAGGAACTCCTTCAAGACTGTTGCAAAAGCATTCCAGGTGAAGCTGGTTGAGAGAATGCCAAGAGTGTGCAAAGCTGTCATCAAGGCAAAGGGTGGCTATTTGAAGCATCTCAAATATAAAATATATTTTGATTTGTTTAACACTTTTTTGGTTACTACATGTGTGTTATTTCATAGTTTTGATGTCTTCACTATTATTCCACAATGTAGAAATAAAGAAAAACCCTTGAATGAGTAGGTAGGGGACAACGTCGTTGATGCACTTACTGATGAAGCCGGTGACTGAGGTGGTATACTCCTCAATGTCACTGGATGAATCCCGGAACATGTTCCTGTCTGTGCTAGCAAAACAGTCCTGTAGTGTAGCATCCGCGTCATCTGTCCACTTCCATATTGAGCGAGTTGCTGGTACTTCCTGCTCCAGTCTTTGCTTGTAAGCAGGAATCGGGAAGATACAATTATGATCAGATTTGCCAAATGGAGGGTGAGGGAGAGCTTTGTATGCGTCTCTTTGCAGAGTAAAGGTGGTCTAGAGTTTTTTTCCCCTCTGGTTGCACATTTAACGTGCTGATAGATATGAGGTAAAACAGATTTAAATTTGCCTGCATTAAGGTCCCCGGCCACTAGGAGCGCTGCTTCTAGATGAGAATTTTCTTATTTGCTTATGGCGGTATACAGCTCATTGAGTGCAGCCTTAGTGCCAGTATCAGTTTGTGGTGGTAAATAGATGGCTACAAATAGAGGTGAAAACTCTTGGTGGTCTACAGCTTATCATGAGATACTCTCCCTCAGGCGAGCAATACCTCCAGACTTCTTTAATATTAGACATCGCACACCAGCTGTTATTGACAAATAGACACACATCCCCGCTCCTCGTCTTACCAGACATAGCTGCTCTGTCCTGCCAATGCATGGAAAACCCAGCCAGCTCTATATTATCTGTGTCATCGTTCAGCCACGACTCGGTGAAACATAAGATATTACAGTTTTTAACATCCCATTGGTAGGATAGTCTTAATAGATCATAGATCATCCAGTTTATTTTCCAGTGATTGCACGTTGGCCAATAGGACGGATAGTAGTGGCGGTCTACCCACTCGCCGATGAATTCTCACAAGGCTCTCCGACCTCTGCCCCCGGTTTCTCAGTTTTTTCTTCACGCGAATGACGAGGATTTGGGCCTGGTCTCGAGGAAGCAGTATATCCTTCACGTCGGACTCATTAAACATATAATCTTTGTCTTGTTCGAGGTGAGTAATCGCTGTTCTGATATCCAGAAGCTATTTTTGGTCATAAGAGACGGTAACAGCAACAATATGTACAAAATAAATGAAAAACAAACAAAATAGCACAGTTGGTCGGGAGCCCGTAAAGCGGCAGCCATCCCCTCCGGTGCCATTATTTCATCTAGCTAAGGTGTTTGGTGCAGTATTTTTGAAGGACAACACTTTTTTTACTATGTAAACCAACTGCTGGGCAGGTCTTTCTCACTGTGTTCTGCTGTACGATTCGATAGAGTTAAGTCACCACAGCTGTTTTCCCGTGTTAGTGGGCATTGTGGAAATCAAACCCAAACTCAAACCCAACCCTCAAGTCATGATGAACACTTGTACTACAATCTCACAACTCAGTTTTGGAAGAGACTGACTTTATGACCAAAATTAACCTACTTGCACTTTTTAGTCAATTTTGGCACTGGCATAAATGTTCCTGACTTATATTGATATCACGTATGCCGTTTTCAACGAGAGAAGTTGGTTCTCAAGTTCAGTTCTGCTTCAAGAAGAGACATTTTAGAAATAGGCAGGATTTATGACTGTGGCTGTGTCAGCTAGTAACAACTGTCTAAAGGCTGTATAGAGAACCTCTGCTCCTCTCTCCTTTCCTCCAGACTCCCTGCAGCTCTCTGAGGAGGAGGTTCTCCCTGATCAGCAGCACTGTGAGCAGGAGTGGAGCCCCAGTCTGGGGCAGGAGAACCCAGTGCTTCCACAGATTAAAGAGGAACAGGAGGAACTCAGGACCAGTCAGGAGGAAGAGCAGCTTCAAGGGCTGGAGGCTGATTTCAAATTCACTCCTTCCTGTGTGAAAAGTGAATGTGATCAGGAGGACCCACTTCAGCCCTTCACTTCTCCCCAAACCCAGACTGTGGAGAACAGAGAGAGTGATCCTAAACAAGTGGAACTCACACCTTTTGTTACTGTGACCCACCTTAAGGGCCTCTACATTCCCTGTGACCCTCCAGATAATCAGAACAATGCCTCCAGACAAATCTCAGCCGTAAGCAGCGACCCAGCAGCACTTGACTGCAGCCGCCATTGGATCCAAATCCATCAGTGGTGGAACACTGTTTCAAACCCAGCACCACGTCTGGAAAAACATTTGCAGAGAGAACTGACCTGCAGAGGCATGTGACTCTCATCAGGAAGAGACTCAGTGAATGTCGCTTGTGCTTAAAACACTACAACTCCACCTGTAAACTGAAGGCCCATGTCTGCCTCTGTCACAGTGGGAAACCCAACACCTGCCCTGTTTGTGGCAAGACCTTCAATCTCAAAGTAGATCTGTCCAAGCACATGAGGATTCACACAGGGGAGAAACGTTATTGTTGTGGTGACTGTGGGAAGAGCTTTAGTCGCAAGTGGACCCTAGCCGCACATATACAGATTCACACAGGAGAAAAACCATTTAACTGTGCTGACTGCGGGAAAAGCTTCAATTTGAAGGGGAAACTTAGGAAACATAAACATACTCACACATGAGAGAAATAATTTAGCTGTGGAGACTGTGGGAAAAGCTTCAATCAGAAGGGGGCCCTAATTAAGCATATACGAACTCACACAGGAGAGAAATTATTTAGCTGTGATGAATGTGGGAAAAGCTTCCATTTAAAGGGGAACCTAAAGAAGCATGAACTGACTCACACAGGAGAGAAATCATTTAGCTGTGGTGACTGTGGGAAAAGATTCAAACGCAGGGAAAACTTAATTATGCATATACTGACTCACACAGGAGAGAAACAATTTAGCTGTGGTGACTGCGGGAAAAGCTTCTCCCAGAAGGGGAACCTTAGTAGGCACATACTGACTCACACAGGGGAGATGCCATTTAGCTGTGTAGACTGTGGGAAAAGCTTCAGCCAGAAGGGGACCCTAACGGTGCATATACGGACTCACACAGGAGAGAAACCATTTAGCTGTGTAGACTGTGGGAAAAGCTTCAGCCAGAAGGGGACCCTAACGATGCATATACGGACTCACACAGGAGAGAAACCATTTAGCTGTGTAGACTGTGGGAAAAGCTTCAGCCAGAAGGGGACCCTAACGGTGCATATACGGACTCACACAGGAGAGAAACCATTTAGCTGTGTAGACTGTGGGAAAAGCTTCAGCCAGAAGGGGACCCTAACGGTGCATATACGGACTCACACAGGAGAGAAACCATTTAGCTGTGTAGACTGTGGGAAAAGCTTCAGCCAGAAGGGGACCCTAACGGTGCATATACGGACTCACACAGGAGAGAAACCATTTAGCTGTGTAGACTGTGGGAAAAGCTTCAGCCAGAAGGGGACCCTAACGGTGCATATACGGACTCACACAGGAGAGAAACCATTTAGCTGTGTAGACTGTGGGAAAAGCTTCAGCCAGAAGGGGACCCTAACGGCACATATACGGACTCACACAGGAGAGAAATAAATAAGCTGTGATGTGTGCGGAGGAAGCGTCACTCGAAAGTCTAACTTACTGATCCATGTGGAAAACAGGATGAAAACTGAAAGAAAACAGAACATTTGTACAAAGAACTGTTTAGTCACAAGATGAGAATAAAAAGATAGGATGTGGACAATACTCTGAGTACACGCTCATGGACTCACATCTATTGGTTGGTGGAGGACAATACGATGATACCTCTCCTAGGGACCTGCTCTCCATGCTTCAGGATTAAAGTTCCTCTGGTCTCTGATCTATTCTATTGGTAACCTGCTGTTTCTCTCCACAGTGTTCTCTGCTACTCTCTGGTCTACATGGAGGGCCTAGCTTCTTTACATCTGTCTGGAGGGAGAGATAGAGGTCACAGAGTGAGGTTTCTAGTCTCAACACTCTCCAAGGCTTTTTAGAGGAAAATGTTAACTTTTCAGGTCATGTCACAAGTGCCTTCTCCTCTGACATTGGCACTGCTAATTAACTCAGTGATGACACTTCTCCTTTCTCCCCACTAGATGGCACTGTTTGAGATAGGATCCCATCACACCATCTCTGTTGTATGTAAAAACGTGTTAGTCATTTGAAATCATTCTTCACAGACCTATGAGGGTATAATGTTAAAAGAATCAACACTGTTACCCATTACCAAACACATTGAAACAGACACACACTGTATTACAGCTAAACAGGACCATGCTAAACTGAACCAGACATGACTGACCATAAGGGGATGTCATAGAATAGATGGTGTGTACTGTGGGGCCAAAGGTGACTGTAAATCAGGATTAGGTTAACATCTGAGTGGTATACTACGAAGTAAGCTACATCAACTCAGGGTTTTCTAAAGCTAACCTGCTTCACATTCCAGCTCAGGCTTCATCCGTACTATGACAGTGGATATTGCTTGTCCGCCTGCCGCTAACTCTAGCAGGCTTGTAGCTGCGCTTCCACGTCACACATGGTTAGTCGAACGCCAAACTCTTCATTGAGACAGTGCTGAAAAATCAACCCGTGTGCGAGTCAGTGCCACATTTTCATTTGTGAAGATATGAAAATGAAAGAAAATTGATCTTACAGATTCAGCAGACTGGTGTGAAATAGGCTTTTAGAAGTGCTGTCTTTATTTGACTCCTTATCATTACTGCCGTCTTTGGTCTGCTTATCGCTCCTTATTCTATGTGTGAAACAGCTTGTTGTGTTGTGGCCATAGACATAATCCATAGAAGGGTTTTGTGACCTCTGACCCTGTCAATTTGACTGTTAAACTCATGGGTACACTAGCAATGGCTGGCAGTTTGACATGAATAAGGACTACCATCTATGGATTATATGTCTATGGTTGGTTGTGGCTGTCAGTTTGACTTGAATAGGAACTACCATCTATGGATTATATGTCTATGGTTGGTTGTGGCTGTCATTTTGACTTGAATAGGAACTACCATCTATGGATTTTATGTCTATGGTTGGTTGTGGCTGTCAGATTGACTTGAATAGGAACTACCATCTATGGATTATAACTCTATGGTTGGTTGTGGCTGTCAGTTTGTCTTGCAAATGTCTAAATACAACAGTGTGAAAAACATACTGTTTGGTAAGCAAATTCTGTTGTTACTTATTTGTTTTCATTTAAAATTGGCAAAATCACAGTAAGGTACTGAATTGTAACCCAGAAATGATTTGATATTAAGATAAAAACGGCTGCATTAGTCCTTTAAATGCTCTCCGAAGGAGGACATATCATTCTATACATACAGGCTACTATACTAATGAATAAATAAAGCTAACCCCATGTTGGTGCATCAGTGTCCCTCTGCCGAAAAGATGTCTGTATGACATCTTACTATAACAACATTACATTGGCTAAGGGTAGCTGGCCAGTCAAGTGGATCTAACACACTAACGTGGATCCTATCAGTGTCCCTCTGCCGAAGAGATGTCTGTCTGTATGACATCTTACTATAACAACATTACATTGGCTAAGGCTAGCAGGCCAGTCAAGTGGATCTCACACACTAACATGGATCCTATCAGTGGGCTGGTGTAAATCATTTCCCTAGGGACTACAGGGTTTACCATTAGGTAGTCTGAGCACTCATAGGCACACCATGTTCAAGAGGAGTGTCACAATGTTAAGTAATTACACACATCGCCTGCTACAGAGCTATAGAACAAACCACGGTCGCCTCATCTCAAGGTTGGAATACATTTACTCGAGAATTCTACAGAGAATTGACTAATATACCCTTTTATCAAAGCAAGAGCATGTCTAGTAAGACATTCATACTTTTCTAAAATTGTCTTTTGCTCCAAGTTTGCTTGTTCTTTCAACAGGCCAAGCCAGCGCAGTGCACAATACTTGCTTTTAGCCCATGTCTCTCTCTCTAATAACATACACAAAAGGCAATCATGGAAAGGGGACAGTAGGGCTCTAGACCCCACCCCCCGCCTGCCGCTACTGGCTCCAGCTCCTTACACCTCTCTCTGACAAAAAGAAACAGCGAAAGGGAGAGAGGGCGTATGAAAGAGAGCCGATGAGAATGGTACAAACCCGAACAGCTTTGTGTGTCACACTCGAATACATCGCATCCACAGCTATGACCTAGGCGCGGATCGTCGCTCTCAAGACAAGCGCAACATCGGAGAGAGCAATTACGCACATGGTTCTGATAGAGAATGAATGCGAAGCTGTATCCAACAATTCCAAAACGCCCGGTTGATCTCATTTTGCTACCATTAGAGCATCAACTGGATTACCATAAGGGAGAGACGAGAACGGAGCACAGTAGCAACGTCTTTACAATTGAGGAATAAGAGATTTTGCTCCAATAATTGAATCATTTACTTTTCATCAAAACACAAATATTTGTATGTATTTAGAGGTGTATTTCCAAGGACACATACATTAAAGCACGGATAGCCGTCATTAGGTCTACTCGGATTTGAGCATATTGACACTATTAGTTATCCTGATGGAAACTGCTTCAAAAGCTCGTCGGCTATCCAATGTGTCCACGGCATCTAACGTGTCCAATGTGTCCACGTCCAGCGCAGGGACTGAGGTAGGACAGAGCGATGTGCAGATTTGGGGGGACAGACCTTTACCTGTCGACTACCTTGGTGACATCTCGATCCTGGATGACGGGAGATGGTCTAACTCTAGCGTGAAGAAACATCACCACAAGCACAACCTGAAGCACCGCTACGAACTGCTGGAGACACTGGGGAAAGGGACATACGGCAAAGTGAAGAAAGCCATCGAGAGACAATCCGGCAAAGTGGTGAGTTTTAGACAACGACTAACCGCCAATGAAACGAGTGTGACAGTTGGAAGTGAATAACACGATTATAATGAAGGTCGTGATGTAAGAACATCAAAAAGCAGCGTCTGGCAACTAAATATAGTGTGATGTGTTGGTGTTTCTTTGATAAATATTCAGAAACACTCCTATGTTCATGGCGTGTCAATCAGAAATCCCTTGAATTCCCTGATGAGGCCACGTGGGATTTCAGCTTTCCAATTTAAATTAAGCAATGAGCCCATTTAATGTTGTTTTATGGCCATAATTACACACGTGGCTTCAGGAGACAAAATCAGTTGTGTTGTCTCAGAGGTCACACTGCTTATACAAGATGAGTCAAAGGTCAGTTTAAAAGTACATTTTTAGTCCGTTTTAAAGGCCCATGTAGCTACATTTAGTTTCCATCTATAGCATGTGTTTTCAGTGTTTACCAGACCTCAGAAGAATGAGTCTCTTGTCTAATTCTGTTGACTTTAACTTGTGAGTTTTGATGAGCTGAGATGTACAAGTAAAAATTAAAGTTTTGTTCCACTGAACGTGAACTGACAAATCCATTTAATAATGCACCTTGAACCACCTTCCCTGTAGCCATGACATGTGAATTATAGAGATATTTCAGGTATTTTGTTGACTAGTACTAAAATAGGTCTAGTGGGTTACTCAACCTCTGTACTGTGTGAAGAGACAGTGGAAGGGGGAGGGAGATACTGAGGGTATTATTTGACCTCTGGTCACCCCCTGGCTGGGCAACTAGAACTTTCCAAGTGTGAGGTATGCAGGAGGAAAGTAGACAGTCTGCTGTGTGTGTCTCCTCGTTCTGACTAACACCTAGGTGTGAAGGAAGCAGAGGCTCTTGGAGGGGTTACGTGTGGGGTGCACACACACACAAAACACAAGCCCACATATATATACATACATACACACATACACGACGAGAGCTTCTCACTTGGTCGCTGTATTGATGAGGTACCTAATGACTTCAAACTGTATGAACAGTGGAGAGAGAGAGAGATGGGGGGCTACATTCTCACTGGTTATCCTGTATAGCCAGGAAGAGAAGACACCACAGAGCCTCCTAAACATTACCCTTCTGTGTGGGGGCTCTGTCAGGCATAGAAATGCCTCCCTGTCCATGTCTCAGAGGTCTGGAGACATGCCTGCTTCAGGACACCCTGCTTACTAGACAGGGAGAGAGAGGATGAGTGACTGAACAGCCAGTGACTGAACACACACTCACACAGACAATACAAACAGAAGTCTGGATGGGATTTTTAGGCCGGGGTGACTCATTGAGATTAGCTGCTATAAAACCACCAGCCTAGAGTACAGTCTCCTGGCTGCTACCATACACAAGTATTCAGTCTCCTGGCTGCTACTATACAAGAGTATTCAGTCTCCTGGCTGCTACCGTAAAAGAGCATTCAGTCTCCTGGCTGCTACCATACAAGAGTAGTCAGTCTCCTGGCTGCTACCGTAAAAGAGCATTCAGTCTCCTGGCTGCTACCGTAAAAGAGCATTCAGTCTCCTGGCTGCTACCGTAAAAGAGCATTCAGTCTCCTGGCTGCTACCATAAAATAACATTCAGTCTCCTGGCTGCTACCGTAAAAGAGCATTCAGTCTCCTGGCTGCTACCGTAAAAGAGCATTCAGTCTCCTGGCTGCTACCGTAAAATAACATTCAGTCTCCTGGCTGCTACCGTAAAAGAGCATTCAGTCTCCTGGCTGCTACCGTAAAATAACATTCAGTGGGACTTTGAGTCAGTGAATTATGATGCACACGGTTGAGTCGCCGTGTGTCTAATCTGTTGTGTCTGACTGAACATTTGTGTACCCACCCTGAACCTTTTTCCCCACTATAGACATAAGACACAGTCATATGGTGGAGGGTTGAGAGAGCCTTTAGATTGAATGTTATGTAATTATGCAGCTTTCCCTGGCCTGGTCTGGTCTAGTCTGGTAATGTTATGAAAGCAGTGAGAGGAGCAGGTTGATAGGGTCAGCCAAGCAGCAGGAAGGGAACACTTCTATGTTGACCTGTCAGGGGACTCTGTGTAAGTGTGTGTGAAAGTGCCTGTGTTCTGCGCCAGCTTCTCTGGGTAGATAGGTATTTCAGAGACAGGTCTAAGGAGAGAGAGACAGAGATAAGGGGGGGGGGGGGGGGGGGGGGGGGGGGGGGGGGGTTGTACCAGCTGGGTTAGTCTGGTGTATACTTCACAATAAAACCACCAGTAGCATGTCTCCTCTCCAAGCTGGGCTAGTCTGGTGTGTACATCACAATAAACCCCCCAGTAGCATCTCTCCCGCTGGGTTAGTCTGGTGTATACATCACAATAAACCCCCCAGTAGCATCTCTCCTCTCCATGCTGGGTTAGTCTTGTGTGTACATCACAATAAACCCCCCAGTAGCATCTCTCCTCTCCAGCTGGGTTAGTCTTGTGTGTACATCACAATAAAACCACCAGTAGCATCTCTCCTCTCCATGCTGGGTTAGTCTTGTGTGTACATCACAATAAACCCCCCAGTAGCATCTCTCCTCTCCAGCTGGGTTAGTCTGGTGTGTACATCACAATAAAACCACCAGTAGCATCTCTCCCGCTGGGTTAGTCTGGTGTATACATCACAATAAAACCACCAGTAGCATCTCTCCTCTCCATGCTGGGTTAGTCTGGTGTGTACATCACAATAAAACCACCAGTAGCATCTCTCCTCTCCAGCTGGGTTAGTCTGGTGTGTACATCACAATAAAACCACCAGTAGCATCTCTCCAGCTGGGTTAGTCTGGTGTGTACATCACAATAAAACCACCAGTAGCATCTCTCCAGCTGGGTTAGTCTGATGTGTACATCACAATAAAACCACCAGTAGCATCTCTCTAGCTGGGTTAGTCTGGTGTGTACATCACAATAAAACCACCAGTAGCATCTCTCCAGCTGGGCTAGTCTGGTGTGTACATCAAAATAAACCCCCCAGTAGCATCTCTCCTCTCCAGCTGGGTTAGTCTGGTGTGTACATCACAATAAAACCACCAGTAGCATCTCTCCTCTCCAGCTGGGTTAGTCTGGTGTGTACATCACAATAAAACCACCAGTAGCATCTCTCCTCTCCAGCTGGGTTAGTCTGGTGTGTACATCACAATAAACCCCCCAGTAGCATCTCTCCAGCTGGGTTAGTCTGGTGTGTACATCACAATAAACCCCCCAGTAGCATCTCTCCAGCTGGGTTAGTCTGGTGTGTACATCACAATAAACCCCCAGTAGCATCTCTCCAGCTGGGTTAGTCTGGTGTGTACATCACAATAAACCCCCAGTAGCATCTCTCCTCTCCAGCTGGGTTAGTCTGGTGTGTACATCACAATAACCCCCCAGTAGCATCTCTCCTCTCCAGCTGGGTTAGTCTGGTGTGTACATCACAATAAACCCCCCAGTAGCATCTCTCCAGCTGGGTTAGTCTGGTGTGTACATCACAATAACCCCCAAGTAGCATCTCTCCTCTCATCAACCCTGTGTTTACCATCATCTCTAATGACCATGCTGTGAATAGCAGCACCTGCTATGGTGAGCCTCCTTTCCTCTCCACTGCACTGATGCAGGGCACAGCCTTTCCCTAATTTCTTCATCAAACAGCCTGCTTGTAAACCAACACACCTGGTTCCTACCACAGACAAAGCCCTGGTCTGTATCTGTGACAGCTCTTCTTCTTCTCTTATAGCCCAAGGCTAAAGAGCACACATGAACAAACGAGCACGCACGCACGCAAGAACACGCACACCCCCTCACGCACGCACGCAAGAACACGCACACCCCCTCACACACGCACGCATGCACGCAAGAACACGCACAGACACACACGCATGCACGCAGACACACACAGACACACACACACACACAGACACACAGACACACACCCCGCCCCGCCCCCCCACTTAGCCCAGTCAGCCAGCTGTTGTATGGCCCAAATGGTGGTTGTGACTAACGATCCATAACCCTGGGCTGGAGGGGTAAGGGTGTGTCCGTCCTGTCTACCCAGCTGTACAGTAGGCAGGGATCACCATTCACTATCACCACAATAGACTATTCATGAGTTCAGATATGCGTCCCTAATGGCACCCTTCGGTCCAAAGTAGTGCACTATGTAGGGAATAGGGTGCCATTCGGGACGGAAACTAGATTTGGACTGTAATTAAGGAAGGACTTAGAACCTATTCAATATAGTTCTGTTCTCTGTATTGCCTTTATTAACTTATAATACGCAACTTTACCCACATTCTACACTCTGTTCATAACCCATTAAAAAACACAAATAATATTCAACTGTACCCACATTCTACACTCCGTTCATAACCCATTTAAAACACTAATAATATTCAACTGTACCCACATTCTACACTCCGTTCATAACCCATTTAAAACACTAATAATATTCAACTGTACCCACATTCTACACTCCGTTCATAACCCATTAAAAAAACACTAATAATATTCAACTGTACCCACATTCTACACTCCGTTCATAACCCATTAAAAAAACACTAATAATATTCAACTGTACCCACATTCTACACTCCGTTCATAACCCATTAAAAACACTAATAATATTCAACTGTACCCACATTCTACACTCCGTTCATAACCCATTAAAAAAACACTAATAATATTCAACTGTACCCACATTCTACACTCCGTTCATAACCCATTAAAAACACTAATAATATTTAAGTTGGACACTTAACCATAACACATGATTTGTAACTATAACACATGGTTTGTAGACATCCAAGGCACCATTGTTTTTAAACCATGTTGAGTCTAGAGGCAGACGTCACTCTGTTAGGAAAGTGTAAATCCAAGGTACCACATACAGGACATTACCAATACTAATATCATATGATGTAATAGAGTCTTATCAGATGTGTTACATAATGTTCTGATACTGCTTCTGCCAGCCTGCCACTATGTCTTCTGGAAAGGGGGGAATATTTCACTTCACTTGACTGCATCCCATATGGCACCCTATTCCCTATATAGTGTACTACGTTTGACTAGCTCTGGTGTAAAGTAGTGCACTAAATAGGGAATAGGGTGCTATTTGTGACACGTTTTGTCAAAGGTGTGATTAAACTCTTCTCCCTAAAAAGGAGTGAAGGAGGATATGGTGCCATGAGTGACGCAGGGGATAAGGAAGTACATCTCACTGGAACTTCCTGTCCCTGTCGGCTGACTCATAACCCACTTCCTGTATTCCTAATCCTTTCTATTTTGCCTATTAAGCCTTAACCCCCACCTAACCCTAACCCACACCCACACACACACACACACACACACACACACACACACACACACACACAGAGAGAGAAGCACAACCCGTCAATTGAGCCCACTGCTATGGCGAACCCCGCAAATGACCTTAAAGCAGTCTCAGGGATAGGGTCTACATAACCACTGTGCTGGGGATATTTCCTGTCCCATTTAACAAGGCTAATGTCATCCCACTGTGTTCATTATGAGTTTGCCGTGTGGAACCAGCATGGTCTGTCTGAGATACTGTAGAGCAGAGGTTCCCAACTCCAGTCCTCCAGTACCCTCAACAGTACACAACATAACACCTGATTCCTCATTGAGGCCGCACACACACACACACACACACACACACACACACACACACACACACACACACACACACACACACACACACACACACACACACACACACACACACACACAGAGCTTTGTAAAAATGGAACATCTATTTGTATCTAACCTCATTTACCATCTGTTGTCTCCAGTGGGCTGGCTGCGTGTCCTTCCATAAACCTAGTTTCTCTCTTCAAGGTTGTGTAAAACTTCACCATCCATCCTCTCCTCCTCATCCTCTGAGAGAGAGAGATATTCTTGAGGGTCTTGGCCCAGTTAGAGACACAGCCAGGTTATTTTCCACTACCAGAGGATGGGACACTGCTCATGAGCTTTATTGTGAGACCTAGAACAATCAAAAGTTTATGAGCACATAAGAGCAAAATAGTATTTATTTCCTCTCGCAAGGGACTGGACAAGTTTTACGACTCTTACAAGACCTGA
>NC_048585.1:12773599-12818599 GCF_013265735.2 Oncorhynchus mykiss
CAGCTTATGTCGAAATGTACTTTTCGTAGCAGGTTAGGAGAATTTACGCAGTAGGTTAGGATAATTAACGTAGCAGGTTAGGAGAATTTACGCAGTAGGTTAGGATAATTAACATAGCAGGTTAGGAGAATTTACGCAGTAGGTTAGGATAATTAACGTAGCAGGTTAGGAGAATTTACGCAGTAGGTTAGGATAATTAACGTAGCAGGTTAGGAGAATTTACGCAGTAGGTTAGGATAATTAACGTAGCAGGTTAGGAGAATTTACGCAGTAGGTTAGGATAATTAACGTAGCAGGTTAGGAGAATTTACGCAGTAGGTTAGGATAATTAACGTAGCAGGTTAGGAGAATTTACGCAGTAGGTTAGAATAATTAACGTAGCAGGTTAGGAGAATTTACGCAGTAGGTTAGGATAATTAACGTAGCAGGTTAGGAGAATTTACGCAGTAGGTTAGGATAATTAACGTAGCAGGTTAGGAGAATTTACGCAGTAGGTTAGGATAATTAACGTAGCAGGTTAGGAGAATTTACGCAGTAGGTTAGGATAATTAACGTAGCAGGTTAGGAGAATTAGGTTACGGTTAGGAAAAGGGTTAGTGTTAGCTAAAATGCAACAACAACAAAAAACGTTTGAGGTCAATTCGACGTAAGTGCAGGTGGGGCCATGCTGGTAAGATACAATCTATCTGGACATAGTCTCTATGTATGATCCGGCCAACAACCTGATCTTAAATTAACAAGTATGTCTTTTTTAAGCAATTATCTGCCAGTACCAATATGACTGTAATATTATGCATCAATAATATATCCCTAATAACTCCATAATATATCCCACAAAGCTCCCTAATTTATTCCTAATAACTCCCTAATATATCACTAATATATCCCTAATACATCCCTCATAACTCCCTAATAACTCCCTAATAACTCCCTAATATATCCCTTATAACTCTAATAACTCCCTAATATATCCCTAATATATCACTAATAACTCCCTAATATATCCCTCATAACTCCATAATATATCCCTAAATATCCCTAATAACTCCCTAATATATCCCTAATAACTCCCTAATATATCATTAATATATCCCTAATATATCCCTCATAACTCCCTAAAAGCTCCATAATATATCCCTAATAACTCCCTAACATATCACTAATATATCCCTAATATATCCCTAATAACTCCCTAATATATCCCTCATAACTCCATAATATATCCCTAATATATCCCTAATAACTCCCTAATATATCCCTAATAACTCCCTAATATATCCCTCATAACTCCCTCATAACTCCATAATATATCCCTAATATATCCCTAATATATCCCTTATAACTCTAATATATCCCTAATATATCACTAATATATCCCTAATATATCCCTAATATATCACTAATATATCCCTAATATATCCCTAATATATCCCTAATATATCCCTTATAACTCTAATATATCCCTAATATATCCCTAATATATCCCTAATATATCCCTAATATATCCCTAATATATCCCTAATATATCCCTAATATATTCCTTATAACTCTAATATATCCCTAATATATCACTAATATATCCCTAATATATCCCTAATATATCACTAATATTTCCCTAATATATCCCTTATAACTCTAATATATCCCTAATATTTCCCTAATATATCCCTAATATATCACTAATATATCACTAATATATCCCTAAAATATCCCTAATATATCACTAATATATCCCTAATATATCCCTTATAACTCTAATATATCCCTCATAACTCCATAATATATCCCTAATATATCCCTAATAACTCCCTAATATATCCCTAATATATCACTAATATATCCCTAAAATATCCCTAATATATCACTAATATATCCCTAATATATCCCTTATAACTCTAATATATCCCTAATATATCCCTAATATATCACTAATATATCCCTAATATATCACTAATATATCCCTAATATACAGTGCCTTGCGAAAGTATTCGGCCCCCTTGAACTTTGCGACCTTTTGCCAAATTTCAGGCTTCAAACATAAAGATATAAAACTGTATTTTTTTGTGAAGAATCAACAACAAGTGGGACACAATCATGAAGTAGAACGACACTTATTGGATATTTCAAACTTTTTTAACAAATCAAAAACGGAAAAATTGGGCGTGCAAAATTATTCAGCCCCTTTACTTTCAGTGCAGCAAACTCTCTCCAGAAGTTCAGTGAGGATCTCTGAATGATCCAATGTTGACCTAAATTACTAATGATGATAAATACAATCCACCTGTGTGTAATCAAGTCTCCGTATAAATGCACCTGCACTGTGATAGTCTCAGAGGTCCGTTAAAAGCGCAGAGAGCATCATGAAGAACAAGGAACACACCAGGCAGGTCCGAGATACTGTTGTGAAGAAGTTTAAAGCCGGATTTGGATACAAAAAGATTTCCCAAGCTTTAAACATCCCAAGGAGCACTGTGCAAGCGATAATATTGAAATGGAAGGAGTATCAGACCACTGAAAATCTACCAAGACCTGGCCGTCCCTCTAAACTTTCAGCTCATACAAGGAGAAGACTGATCAGAGATGCAGCCAAGAGGCCCATGATCACTCTGGATGAACTGCAGATATCTACAGCTGAGGTGGGAGACTCTGTCCATAGGACAACAATCAGTGGTATATTGCACAAATCTGGCCTTTATGGAAGAGTGGCAAGAAGAAAGCCATTTCTTAAAGATATCCATAGAAAGTGTTGTTTAAAGTTTGCCACAAGCCACCTGGGAGACACACCAAACATGTGGAAGAAGGTGCTCTGGTCAGATGAAACCAAAATTGAACTTTTTGGCAACAATGCAAAACGTTATGTTTGGCGTAAAAGCAACACAGCTCATCACCCTGAACACACCATCCCCACTGTCAAATATGGTGGTGGCAGCATCATGTTTTGGGCCTGCTTTTCTTCAGCAGGGACAGGGAAGATGGTTAAAATTGATGGGAAGATGGATGGAACCAAATACAGGACCATTCTGGAAGAAAACCTGATGGAGTCTGCAAAAGACCTGAGACTGGGACGGAGATTTGTCTTCCAACAAGACAATGATCCAAAACATAAAGCAAAATCTACAATGGAATGGTTCAAAAATAAACATAGCCAGGTGTTAGAATGGCCAAGTCAAAGTCCAGACCTGAATCCAATCGAGAATCTGTGGAAAGAACTGAAAACTGCTGTTCACAAATGCTCTCCATCCAACCTCACTGAGCTCGAGCTGTTTTGCAAGGAGGAATGGAAAAAAAATTCAGTCTCTCGATGTGCAAAACTGATAGAGACATACCCCAAGCGACTTACAGCTGTAATCGCAGCAAAAGGTGGCGCTACAAAGTATTAACTTAAGGGGGCTGAATAATTTTGCACGCCCAATTTTTCAGTTTTTGATTTGTTAAAAAAGTTTGAAATATCCAATAAATGTCGTTCCACTTCATGATTGTGTCCCCCTTGTTGTTGATTCTTGACAAAAAAATACAGTTTTATATCTTTATGTTTGAAGCCTGAAATGTGGCAAAAGGTTGCAAAGTTCAAGGGGGCCGAATACTTTCGCAAGGCACTGTATCCCTTATAACTCTAATAATCCCTCATAACTCCATAATATATCCCTAATAACTCCCTAATATATCCCGAATAACTCCCTAATATATCTCTAATAACTCCCCAATATATCCCTCATAACTCCATAATATATCCCTAATATATCTCTAATAACTCCCCAATATATCCCTCATATCTTTGTGTTGTGTTCCTCCTCAGATTGTGATGGGCGTGATCTTGCTGTACTACCTGCTGGGGACCAGTGCTCTGATTGGAGCTTCGGTCATCGTGCTGCTGGCTCCAGTCCAATACCTGATCGCTACCAAGCTGGCTGACACCCAGAAGAGCACCCTGGTGAGTCACCCTCTGTTCACGTTGAGACACTCAGGTTGTACACTGCCTGCACCAATCCCTTAGACCGTAGTTTCACTGTCTCTTTAGAGATGAACCTGCAAGCTTTACCATCAATAAATAGCCTAGATTTGAGTGATTTCAGTTATTTTCTGTTGTGATGAGGGAAACAGTATATGATAAGGAAACAATAACCTTTAAAAACAGTTGAAGTGAGAATATATTTATATTATTTTGTAGTTTAAATCTTCAGTAAGGCATCGCCCTCTTCTGACAGGACCAGTCTACGGAACGTCTGAAGAAAACCACAGAGATTCTGAAGGGGATCAAGCTGCTGAAGCTGTACGCCTGGGAGAACATCTTCTGTGACAGTGTAGAAGATACCAGGGGCAAAGAGCTCACCAGCCTCCGCACCTTCGCCCTCTACACCTCCATGTCTAGTGAGACACACACACACCTACGCCCTCTACACCTCCATGTCTAGTGAGACACACACACACCTTCGCCCTCTACACCTCCATGTCTAGTGAGACATACACACACCTCGGCCCTCTACGCCTCCATGTCTAGTGAGACACACACACACCTTCGCCCTCTACACCTCCATGTCTAGTGAGACACACACACCTTCGCCCTCTACACCTCCATGTCTAGTGAAACACACACACCTACGCCCCCTCTACACTTTCATGTCTAGTGAGACACACACACACCTTGGCCCTCTACGCCTCCATGTCTAGTGAGACACACACACCTTGGCCCTCTACACCTCCAATAAGACACATCACCTCTGTTACTTTATAATAGCTATCACATCCTTTATTTTGAGCTGTGAAATCCCCCCATTTTGTCCAGTAAGACACTCACACTGCTTATATTCTGTCCTGATTTATATTTGGAGCTCAGTTTGACTTAAGAGCTTTGAAGTTTGAACATGTCTTTGTTCTCTAAAGGCTCTCTGTTGCTACATAATATTACCTCTTTTCCTCCCCAGTTTTCATGAATGCTGCTATCCCCATCGCTGCTGTGCTTGTGGTAAGAGGGTTTCTCATCATCCCTGTATCCTGCAGGCCATTTTTCGGGCCAATTGTAGCTAGTGTTTTGCCAGCTCTGAAATCTGGTAACAAAACCAAACTGAGTATCTGTGTGTCTTTGTGTCTCTGTCAGACGTTTGTCAGCCACGCCCTGATCAACAAGTCCAAACCCAGCTCCTCAGAGGCCTTCGCTGCTCTGGCCCTCTTCCACATCCTGGTTACCCCACTGTTCCTGCTCTCCACCGTGGTCCGCTTCGCAGTCAAGGCCATGGTCAGGTGAGAGGCCTACTGAGGACGCCCAGGGATACTGAATACTGGATAGTTACCAGTTAGACAATCTGCTGGAATCTTATTTGTATCATAGAAGGGTTATTTATGTGTGTGTGTGTGTGTGTGTGTGGGTGTGTGTGGGTGTGGGTGTGGGTTTGTGTGTGTCCTATCATATCGTGTCCTATCCACAGCGTCCAGAAGCTGGGTGAGTTCCTGCAGAGCGATGAGATTGGCGATGACAGCTGGAGGAACGGAGACATGTCTGTGTCCCTAGAGGCCTGTAAGAAACACCCTGGGACGGTTAGTACACACACACACACACACGCACGCACGCACGCACGCACGCACACACACACACACACACACGCACGCACGCACGCACACACACACACACACCACCATCCCTATTACCAAACACTGCCCCTATTACAGGCCTGAGTCGTGTTTAGTAGGGAACACTGAAGCAAAATGTAAACTAAATGGTGTGTTTCGAGGTAGTCTTTTAGCGTTTCAGTCTGTTTATTCACTTTGGTCCCTAATGAACATGACCCAATTACTTATCTGTCCCTCTGCCAGAGCAGCTAATGCTGGACATTCAGCCAGCACAGCACAGAGCCTAATCCAGGAGCTATTCATTTACAGCCAGCATGGAATACAACAACTACTGTGATACTACAGGGCTTCCACAGCTCCCAACACGGCTAATGGACTCGTCAGGATGATGTGATGGTTATGATGCTTTTCAACTGACCAAGTTTCAGAGCCAACGTGTTTCTACTTTCAAACTGTTGGTGGAACTGCAGAGAAAGTGTCTGTTTGACCAGAGCAGATCTGGTCTCTGTAGAAGGAGGAACTGTAACTACACACCGTGTCAATCTAGCAGCAGTGTTTCATGGGGAATCTCAACCAGGAGTCGTTAAGTTGCTGGTTGCTGCCAGTCTCGTCATGTCTTCAGCTGTTCTCAGGACTTTGACAGGTTTATTTCTGTGTTGGACTCCTCAGAAGGAGTGGAGGGAGACGGAGACCGAGTGGTGGAGGGGTTAGTGTGAGATGGAGGAGCCATTTGTTTAGGGCTGAAGGAGGGATGGAGGGAGGGATGTCTTGGGGATGAGGGGTAGGGGATAAGAAGCTCCCTCTGGGGACAGTCTCAGTCAGGGTCTGAGAGGGGGTCCTCCCTGGAGGTTACAGCGGATGAGGGGCCAAGTTTATCACTGAATGCAATCTCTCTCTTTCTGTTTTCTCACCCTCCCTTCATCTCCCTCTCCCCATTTCTGTCTTTCATTCTATCCCTCCCTCCCTCTCTCTCTCCCCCCTCTCCCTCCCTTCCTCTCCCCTCTCCCTCTCTCCCTCCCTCCCTTTCTCTCCCTCCCTCTCCCTGCCCATCCCCCTCCCTCCCTCTCTCTCCCTCTCCCCTCTCCCTCCCCACCCCCCCCCCCCTACCTCTCTCTCTCCAGACCAAGGCTATAAACAGGAAGCAGCCCCTGCTCTACCAGATGGACAACTATGAGCAGCCAGCACGCAGACCACTGCGACCTAACGAGACTGAGGACGTGGCTGTCAAGGTCAGGGTTCAAAGTTCAACACCTCAACAAGCTCATTGGCCCTTCTTCTCAGGACCTGTGACACACACAGCACCGCACACACTGGCTGACTGCATGCACGGACACAGGAACAGACACGTAGGCTATCAACTCACAGACAAGCTGTAGCTCACGTACATGTGCAGCCATGTCACACACGTAGACACGTAGACACGCAGAGGCTTCTGAGCTGGAGTCTGACAGTTGAGTCACACGTAGACACGTAGACACGTAGAGGCTTCTGAGCTGGAGTCTGACAGTTGAGTCACACGTAGACACGTAGAAACGCAGAGGCTTCTGAGCTGGAGTCTGACAGTTGAGTCACACGTAGACACGTAGACACGCAGAGGCTTCTGAGCTAGAGTCTGACAGTTGAGTCACACGTAGACACGTAGACACGCAGGGGCTTCTGAGCTGGAGTCTGACATTTGAGTCACACGTAGACACGTAGACACGTAGAGGCTTCTGAGCTGGAGTCTGACAGTTGAGTCACACGTAGACACGCAGGGGCTTCTGAGCTGGAGTCTGACAGTTGAGTCAAACGTAGACATGTAGACACGTAGACACGTAGAGGCTTCTGAGCTGGAGTCTGACAGTTGAGTCAAACGTAGACACGTAGACACGTAGACACGCAGGGGCTTCTGAGCTGGAGTCTGACAGTTGAGTCACACGTAGACACGTAGACACGCAGAGGCTTCTGAGCTGGAGTCTGACAGTTGAGTCACACGTAGACACGTAGACACGTAGAAGCTTCTGAGCTGGAGTCTGACAGTTGAGTCACACGTAGACACGTAGAGGCTTCTGAGCTGGAGTCCGACAGTTGAGTCACACGTAGACACGTAGACACGCAGGGGCTTCTGAGCTGGAGTCTGACAGTTGAGTCACACATAGACACGTAGACACGCAGGGGCTTCTGAGCTGGAGTCTGACAGTTGAGTCACACGTAGACACGTAGACACGCAGAGGCTTCTGAGCTGGAGTCTGACAGTTGAGTCAAACGTAGACACGTAGAGGCTTCTGAGCTGGAGTCTGACAGTTGAGTCACACGTAGACACGTAGACACGTAGACACGCAGAGGCTTCTGAGCTGGAGTCTGACAGTTGAGTCACACGTAGACACGCAGGGGCTTCTGAGATGGAGTCTGACAGTTGAGTCACACGTAGACACGTAGACACGTAGAGGCTTCTGAGCTGGAGTCTGACAGTTGAGTCACACGTAGACACGTAGACACGCAGAGGCTTCTGAGCTGGAGTCTGACAGTTGAGTCACACGTAGACACGTAGACACGTAGACACGCAGAGGCTTCTGAGCTGGAGTCTGACAGTTGAGTCACACGTAGACACGCAGGGGCTTCTGAGCTGGAGTCTGACAGTTGAGTCACACGTAGACACGTAGACACGTAGACACGCAGAGGCTTCTGAGCTGGAGTCTGACAGTTGAGTCACACGTAGACACGTAGACACGCAGGGGCTTCTGAGCTGGAGTCTGACAGTTGAGTCACACGTAGACACGTAGACACGTAGACACGCAGAGGCTTCTGAGCTGGAGTCCGACAGTTGAGTCACACATAGACACGTAGACACGCAGGGGCTTCTGAGCTGGAGTCTGACAGTTGAGTCACACGTAGACACGCAGGGGCTTCTGAGCTGGAGTCTGACAGTTGAGTCACACGTAGACACGTAGACACGCAGGGGCTTCTGAGCTGGAGTCTGACAGTTGAGTCACACGTAGACACGCAGGGGCTTCTGAGCTGGAGTCTGACAGTTGAGTCACACGTAGACACGTAGACACGCAGGGGCTTCTGAGCTGGAGTCTGACAGTTGAGTCACACGTAGACACGTAGACACGCAGGGGCTTCTGAGCTGGAGTCTGACAGTTGAGTCACACGTAGACACGTAGACACGTAGACACGCAGAGGCTTCTGAGCTGGAGTCCGACAGTTGAGTCACACGTAGACACGTAGACACGCAGGGGCTTCTGAGCTGGAGTCTGACAGTTGAGTCACACGTAGACACGTAGACACGCAGAGGCTTCTGAGCTGGAGTCCGACAGTTGAGTCACACGTAGACACGTAGACACGCAGGGGCTTCTGAGCTGGAGTCTGACAGTTGAGTCACACGTAGACACGTAGACACGCAGAGGCTTCTGAGCTGGAGTCCGACAGTTGAGTCACACGTAGACACGTAGACACGCAGGGGCTTCTGAGCTGGAGTCTGACAGTTGAGTCACACGTAGACACGTAGACACGCAGAGGCTTCTGAGCTGGAGTCCGACAGTTGAGTCACACGTAGACACGTAGACACGTAGACACGCAGAGGCTTCTGAGCTGGAGTCTGACAGTTGAGTCACACGTAGACACGCAGGGGCTTCTGAGCTGGAGTCTGACAGTTGAGTCACACATAGACACGTAGACACGCAGGGGCTTCTGAGCTGGAGTCTGACAGTTGAGTCACACGTAGACACGTAGACACGCAGAGGCTTCTGAGCTGGAGTCCGACAGTTGAGTCACACGTAGACACTTAGACACGCAGGGGCTTCTGAGCTGGAGTCTGACAGTTGAGTCACACGTAGACACGTAGACACGCAGAGGCTTCTGAGCTGGAGTCTGACAGTTGAGTCACACGTAGACACGTAGACACGTAGAGGCTTCTGAGCTGGAGTCTGACAGTTGAGTCACACGTAGACACGTAGACTCGCAGAGGCTTCTGAGCTGGAGTCTGACAGTTGAGTCACACGTAGACACGTAGACACGTAGACACGCAGAGGCTTCTGAGCTGGAGTCTGACAGTTGAGTCACACATAGACACGTAGACACGTAGAGGCTTCTGAGCTGGAGTCCGACAGTTGAGTCACACGTAGACACGCAGACACGCAGACACGTAGAGGCTTCTGAGCTGGAGTCTGACAGTTGAGTCACACGTAGACACGCAGAGGCTTCTGAGCTGGAGTCTGACAGTTGAGTCACACGTAGACACGTAGACACGCAGGGGCTTCTGAGCTGGAGTCCGACAGTTGAGTCACACGTAGACACGCAGAGGCTTCTGAGCTGGAGTCTGACAGTTGAGTCACACATAGACACGTAGACACGCAGAGGCTTCTGAGCTGGAGTCTGACAGTTGAGTCACACGTAGACACGTAGACACGCAGGGGCTTCTGAGCTGGAGTCTGACAGTTGAGTCACACGTAGACACGTAGACACGCAGAGGCTTCTGAGCTGGAGTCTGACAGTTGAGTCACACGTAGACACGTAGACACGCAGAGGCTTCTGAGCTGGAGTCTGACAGTTGAGTCACACGTAGACACGTAGACACGCAGGGGCTTCTGAGCTGGAGTCTGACAGTTGAGTCACACGTAGACACGTAGACACGCAGAGGCTTCTGAGCTGGAGTCTGACAGTTGAGTCACACGTAGACACGTAGACACGTAGACACGCAGAGGCTTCTGAGCTGGAGTCTGACAGTTGAGTCACACGTAGACACGTAGACACGCAGAGGCTTCTGAGCTGGAGTCTGACAGTTGAGTCACACGTAGACACGTAGACACGTAGACACGCAGAGGCTTCTGAGCTGGAGTCCGACAGTTGAGTCACACGTAGACACGTAGACACGCAGGGGCTTCTGAGCTGGAGTCTGACAGTTGAGTCACACGTAGACACGTAGACACGCAGAGGCTTCTGAGCTGGAGTCCGACAGTTGAGTCACACGTAGACACGTAGACACGCAGGGGCTTCTGAGCTGGAGTCTGACAGTTGAGTCACACGTAGACACGTAGACACGCAGAGGCTTCTGAGCTGGAGTCCGACAGTTGAGTCACACGTAGACACGTAGACACGTAGACACGCAGAGGCTTCTGAGCTGGAGTCTGACAGTTGAGTCACACGTAGACACGCAGGGGCTTCTGAGCTGGAGTCTGACAGTTGAGTCACACATAGACACGTAGACACGCAGGGGCTTCTGAGCTGGAGTCTGACAGTTGAGTCACACGTAGACACGTAGACACGCAGAGGCTTCTGAGCTGGAGTCCGACAGTTGAGTCACACGTAGACACGTAGACACGCAGGGGCTTCTGAGCTGGAGTCTGACAGTTGAGTCACACGTAGACACGTAGACACGCAGAGGCTTCTGAGCTGGAGTCTGACAGTTGAGTCACACGTAGACACGTAGACACGCAGGGGCTTCTGAGCTGGAGTCTGACAGTTGAGTCACACGTAGACACGTAGACACGTAGAGGCTTCTGAGCTGGAGTCTGACAGTTGAGTCACACGTAGACACGTAGACACGCAGAGGCTTCTGAGCTGGAGTCTGACAGTTGAGTCACACGTAGACACGTAGACACGCAGGGGCTTCTGAGCTGGAGTCTGACAGTTGAGTCACACGTAGACACGCAGAGGCTTCTGAGCTGGAGTCTGACAGTTGAGTCACACGTAGACACGTAGACACGCAGAGGCTTCTGAGCTGGAGTCCGACAGTTGTCCTCAAACCTTTAAACTGGCCTTTTTGTCACATCCACCCAGGTCATTCACTCTAGTAACACGTGACACCACGGATGTTACCACTGTCTATCTCTCACCACGGATGTTACCACTGTCTATCTCTCACCACGGATGTTACCACTGTCTATCTCTCACCATGGATGTTACCACTGTCTATCTCTCACCATGGATGTTACCACTGTCTATCTCTCACAGCAGATGTTACCACTGTCTATCTCTCACCAAGGATGTTACCACTGTCTATCTCTCACCACGGATGTTACCACTGTCTATCTCTCACCATGGATGTTACCACTGTCTGTCTCTCACAGCAGATGTTACCACTGTCTATCTCTCACCACGGATGTTACCACTGTCTATCTCTCACCACGGATGTTACCACTGTCTATCTCTCACCACGGATGTTACCACTGTCTATCTCTCACCACGGATGTTACCACTGTCTATCTCTCACCATGGATGTTACCACTGTCTATCTCTCACCACGGATGTTACCACTGTCTATCTCTCACCATGGATGTTACCACTGTCTATCTCTCACAGCAGATGTTACCACTGTCTATCTCTCACCACGGATGTTACCACTGTCTATCTCTCACAGCAGATGTTACCACTGTCTATCTCTCACCACGGATGTTACCACTGTCTATCTCTCACAGCAGATGCTACCACTGTCTATCTCTCACAGCAGATGTTTCATCTCTTGGCCTGTCCATTGTGTGAAACACACCCTGAGGAGAAGTCAACATTTACCGACAGTTTAAACTCTCAGGACCCACATAATGAGTCAGAGGCAGGGGATTCTCATGAGAACAGAGAACCCTGTGCCCCGTGTCATTAACTGACATGTTCTCAGCCCCTGTTCTGGTCTCTTTGGGGTCCACATCCTGTTGCTATCCCTGTGGACCCACAGCATTATTGTAGGCAGTCTGTTAATGAACTTGGGGGCAGCAGGAGGGTCGAATGGATGGGCTGCTGCTGTGTGTGAACCAGACAAATCTTCTTTCTCTGTCTCCTCTCTCATCTCACCCGCTTTCTCTCTCTGCCTCTCTCTACCTTCCTCACTGTCTCCCATCACCCCTTCTCTCTGCCTTTCTCTACCTTCCTCACTGTCTCCCATCACCCCTTCTCTCTGCCTCTCTCTACCCTCCTCTCTGTCTCCCATTACCCCTTCTCTCTACCTCTCTCTACCTCCTCTCTGTCTCCCATCACCCCTTCTCTCTACCTCTCTCTACCCTCCTCTGTCTCCCATCACCCCTTCTCTCTACCTCTCTCTACCCTCCTCTCTGTCTCCCATCACCCCTTCTCTCTACCTCTCTCTACCCTCCTCTCTGTCTCCCATCACCCCTTCTCTCTACCTCTCTCTACCCTCCTCTCTGTCACCCATCACCCCTTCTCTCTGACTCTGTCTTCCTCTCTGTCTCCCATCACCCCTTCACTCTACCTCTCTCTACCCTCCTCTCTGTCTCCCATCACCCCTTCTCTCTACCTCTCTCTACCCTCCTCTCTCTCCCATCACCCCTTCTCTCTACCTCTCTCTACCTCCTCTCTGTCTCCCATCCCCCCTTCTCTCTACCTCTCTCTACCCTCCTCTCTGTCTCCCATCACCCCTTCTCTCTACCTCTCTCTACCCTCCTCTCTGTCTCCCATCACCCCTTCTCTCTACCCTCCTCTCTGTCTCCCATCACCCCTTCTTTCTGTCTTCTGCTCTGTCTCATCAACCATTCTCTCTCCCTATTTATTCCTCCCTCTCTCTTCTCTTCCATCTTATCCCCCCATCTCTGCCTCCCAGCGTACCCGTATCTTCCTCCACTCTCTCTCTACCTCTCTCTACCCGTATCTTCCTCCACTCCCTCTCTACCTCTCTCTACCCCTATCTTCCTCCACTCTCTCTCTACCTCTCTCTACCCGTATCTTCCTCCACTCTCTCTCTACCTCTCTCTACCCGTATCTTCCTCCACTCCCTCTCTACCTCTCTCTACACGTATCTTCCTCCACTCCCTCTCTACCTCTCTCTACCCGTATCTTCCTCCACTCCCTCTCTACCTCTCTCTACCCGTATCTTCCTCCACTCCCTCTCTACCTCTCTCTACCCGTATCTTCCTCCACTCTCTCTCTACCTCTCTCTACCCGTATCTTCCTCCACTCCCTCTCTACCTCTCTCTACCCGTATCTTCCTCCACTCCCTCTCTACCTCTCTCTACCCGTATCTTCCTCCACTCCCTCTCTACCTCTCTCTACCCGTATCTTCCTCCACTCCCTCTCTACCTCTCTCTACCCCTATCTTCCTCCACTCCCTCTCTACCTCTCTCTACCCCTATCCCAGCCTCCCTTTCAAGACTCCCCATCCCCTCTGGTCCTCACCCCCGTAACATCCGATCTGTCTATTTACAAACTTAATTTACCAAGTCTCTTTTCTCAGCGGTAATAAGACGTCTGTCTTTCATTTTCAACTTGTATTTATTAGTTCTGCGTCACTGAATCTCAGATCTTGTGTGGTTTTGCTGTAGGGGATGGAAGGGAGGGGGATTACTGGCTATAATAAACAGTGGAATCGGACAAGACATAAAACACAACATAACTATGTAAACATGCTATTATATTTGCCTTAAAGACCTAAATGGTTCATTATTTCTATGTACACATACGTATCTAAACCACCAGCTGCAGACTATAACATGTAGGCTCCATGTCATGTAGGCTCCATGTCATGTCCGCTCCATGTCATGTAGGCTCCATGTCATGTAGGCTCCATGTCATGTAGGCTCCATGTCATGTAGGCTCCATGTCATGTAGGCTCCATGTCTAATGCTTTTCTGTCAGCCTGATCCCACTGTATCCTGTTCAGGTGAACGGTGGATTCTTCACATGGGGAAGCAACTTGTCAACGTTGTCCGACATCAACATCTGCATTCCAACAGGTAACCCGATCCTGCTGGGAACACTATGGCAACGCCAGGCTGCGTCCTGTTTAGGAGGTCGTCGACAGTCAGTGTAGTATATCTAACACCAGCTGTGTGTGTGTTTGTGTGTGTGTGTGACAGTGTAGTATATCTCCCTGCTATGACCTCATGGCCCGTGGCCTGTAAGATATGACAGCTAAGACAAACAGGATAGGCTGGTCCTGGTAGTCCACTATTTGCTGCAGCTGAGGGAGTAGATGTGTTATGTAGGATATGTGGAACAGTGGAGGCTGGTGGGAGGAGCTATAGGAGGACAGGCTCATTATAATGGCTGGAATGTAATAAATGGAACGGTATCAAACGTATGGAAACTACATGATTGACTCCGTTCAATTAATTCTCCATTCTAGCCATTATAATGAGCCCATCCTCCTATAACTCCTCCCACCAGCCTCCACTGATGTGGAAACATGACTGATCTAAATTGAGAGTGTAAAGATATCCCAATATCCTGTCCTACTTGTAAGATTTAACCAGGGCTGTAACAGACATTATCATACATTGACATACAACAATCTGTTGTCTCTAATGCTTTATATAGTGTCTTCATACCTTCATAGTGTCTTCTTATCTTTATATAGTGTCTTCTTATCTTTATATAGTGTCTTCATATCTTTATATAGTGTCTTCTTATCTTTATATAGTGTCTTCTTATCTTTATATAGTGTCTTCTTATCTTTATATAGTGTCTTCATACCTTTATATAGTGTCTTCTTATCTTTATATAGTGTCTTCTTATCTTTATATAGTGTCTTCTTATCTTTATATAGTGTCTTCTTATCTTTATATAGTGTCTTCTTATCTTTATATAGTGTCTTCATACCTTTATATAGTGTCTTCTTGTCTTTATATAGTGTCTTCATACCTTTATATAGTGTCTTCTTATCTTTATATAGTGTCTTCATACCTTTATATAGTGTCTTCATACCTTTATATAGTGTCTTCTTATCTTTATATAGTGTCTTCTTATCTTTATATAGTGTCTTCATACCTTTATATAGTGTCTTCTTATCTTTATATAGTGTCTTCATACCTTTATATAGTGTCTTCTTATCTTTATATAGTGTCTTCATACCTTTATATAGTGTCTTCATACCTTTATATAGTGTCTTCTTATCTTTCTATAGTGTGTTCTTATCTTTATATAGTGTCTTCATACCTTTATATAGTGTCTTCTTATCTTTATATAGTGTCTTCATACCTTTATATAGTGTCTTCTTATCTTTATATAGTGTCTTCATACCTTTATATAGTGTCTTCTTATCTTTATATAGTGTCTTCTTATCTTTATATAGTGTCTTCTTATCTTCATATAGTGTCTTCTTATCTTTATATAGTGTCTTCTTATCTTTATATAGTGTCTTCATACCTTTATATAGTGTCTTCTTGTCTTTATATAGTGTCTTCATACCTTTATATAGTGTCTTCTTATCTTTATATAGTGTCTTCTTATCTTTATATAGTGTCTTCTTATCTTTATATAGTGTCTTCTTATCTTTATATAGTGCCTTCTTATCTTTATATAGTGTCTTCATACCTTTATATAGTGTCTTCTTATCTTTATATAGTGTCTTCTTATCTTTATATAGTGTCTTCATACCTTTATATAGTGTCTTCTTATCTTTATATAGTGTCTTCTTATCTTTATATAGTGTCTTCTTATCTTTATATAGTGTCTTCATACCTTTATATAGTGTCTTCTTATCTTTATATAGTGTCTTCTTATCTTTATATAGTGTCTTCATACCTTTATATAGTGTCGTCTTATCTTTATATAGTGTCTTCTTATCTTTATATAGTGTCTTCATACCTTTATATAGTGTCTTCTTATCTTTATATAGTGTCTTCTTATCTTTATATAGTGTCTTCTTATCTTTATATAGTGTCTTCTTATCTTTATATAGTGTCTTCTTATCTTTATATAGTGTCTTCATACCTTTATATAGTGTCTTCTTATCTTTATATAGTGTCTTCATACCTTTATATAGTGTCTTCTTATCTTTATATAGTGTCTTCATACCTTTATATAGTGTCTTCTTATCTTTATATAGTGTCTTCTTATCTTTATATAGTGTCTTCATACCTTTATATAGTGTCTTCTTATCTTTATATAGTGTCTTCTTATCTTTATATAGTGTCTTCATACCTTTATATAGTGTCTTCTTATCTTTATATAGTGTCTTCTTATCTTTATATAGTGTCTTCATACCTTTATATAGTGTCTTCTTATCTTTATATAGTGTCTTCATATCTTTATATAGTGTCTTCTTATCTTTATATAGTGTCTTCTTATCTTTATATAGTGTCTTCTTATCTTTATATAGTGTCTTCTTATCTTTATATAGTGTCTTCTTATCTTTATATAGTGTCTTCATACCTTTATATAGTGTCTTCTTATCTTTATATAGTGTCTTCTTATCTTTATATAGTGTCTTCTTATCTTTATATAGTGTCTTCATACCTTTATATAGTGTCTTCTTATCTTTATATAGTGTCTTCTTATCTTTATATAGTGTCTTCTTATCTTTTTATATAGTGTCTTCATACCTTTATATAGTGTCTTCTTATCTTTATATAGTGTCTTCTTATCTTTATATAGTGTCTTCTTATCTTTATATAGTGTCTTCTTATCTTTATATAGTGTCTTCTTATCTTTATATAGTGTCTTCATACCTTTATATAGTGTCTTCTTATCTTTATATAGTGTCTTCTTATCTTTATATAGTGTCTTCTTATATTTATATAGTGTCTTCTTATCTTTATATAGTGTCTTCTTGTCTTTATATAGTGTCTTCTTATCTTTATATAGTGTCTTCTTATCTTTATATAGTGTCTTCTTATCTTTATATAGTGTCTTCTTATCTTTATATAGTGTCTTCATACCTTTATATAGTGTCTTCTTATCTTTATATAGTGTATTCTTATCTTTATATAGTGTCTTCTTATCTTTATATAGTGTCTTCTTATATTTATATAGTGTCTTCTTATCTTTATATAGTGTCTTCTTGTCTTTATATAGTGTCTTCTTATCTTTATATAGTGTCTTCTTATCTTTATATAGTGTCTTCTTATCTTTATATAGTGTCTTCATACCTTTATATAGTGTCTTCTTATCTTTATATAGTGTCTTCTTGTCCTGTGTCTGATCTCCAGGTCAGCTGACCATGATCGTGGGCCAGGTGGGTTGTGGGAAGTCGTCCCTGTTGCTGGCCATGCTGGGAGAGATGCAGACCCTCAGTGGAAAGGTCTACTGGAGCAAGTGAGTGGTAGCAAACGGCATAAGCTACATGTTAGAAGGTCTATAACAGGGTGTAAATCTCTGGGTTCCTCATCTTTATTAGGTACTGAACATGCTGAGGTCCACTCAAAGACCAAGATGGACACACATCTCATTTCCTCTTTATCCCTCTCAGTCTCGTTTTGGGTCGTCGTGTCTTTCTAGAGTTGACTAGCTGTCAGACTCGTCCATTAAGTCCATGTGAAATGGGTGTTTCACTGTGCTTCTCCACCAATGCTAATCAAAGCCTTCATCTGTGGAATAAGAAGCCATTCCACCCTCCATCTTGTTGGTCCTGTGTGTTGTCTTTCCTGTGTCTGTGTCTGTCTCTGTGGCTGTGGTTGCTATGGAAGGAGAGCTGGCTGCTCCTCTGTCTCTCTGTACATCGCTCACTGTCTGCTTGCTGGGGACAGCTTTGCCTGAACTTTGACTGTCTAACATCATCTATCTATCTACTCATCTCTATAACACAACCTCACAGTCACCATCACTTATAAAGCTGGACCTTTCCATTTTCAACTCTCTGTCTTCACATTTCTCTGTTATTCATATTTTTACAACAAAACAGAAAATCTATGTCCATCTCCTAGGGCCAAATCTTAATTTGAGATCTGCATTCACATTAATGTACTCTAATGTCAAATTAAGATTGGGTCGTCTGTGATGTTCTGGAGATGGATCTCTGATTAGCATTCATAGCATTAGCATTTAGACTGAAACCTGAGCGGAAGAACAGACACATGCTAATTGCTAACGAACTGGGCGTTGCAGCATTTTCTTGCCAACGACATATTGGCTGGGAGTTAGCGTGATTACTTGTCCAGGAAGTGTTCAATTGTATAATTGAATTAGATTGGATGGGGTTAAGTATTTGTTTGGGTTATTGAATGAATAATACTCTTCTGACCGGAAGGTTTTCATTTGGAGCTAGACTGAATGAAAACAGTGGTATTAGTTTGTTGTAGGTTTAGTAACTGTTGATTTGATTGTTCTCCATTAAGTCGCAGCCTGTTAATAAGCTGTAATATACCCTACCAATCTATTAAACACTTCTCTCCCTTCATACACTGCTATGAAACATGGTCCATATAGTTCTTTAAAGTTCTCTATGAGACTGATGGTGCACCACAGTTACCATTAGAACCACTATGTCTCCTCAATCTGTTTAGAACCGTAACGGCTGCTCTTCTTAGCAGTAATCCAAAAATGAAATGGACCTTTCCAAATAAAGTCCACTCTTATGTGAGCGAACGAAGGTGCCAGTCAGTACCATAGCAGGACAGGTAGTCACCACGGGCCGTAGACACTAACCTCAGCCTTGTCTGTGTTCTGTCTTCTTCTGTTGTGGTTGTTTTCTATCTAAATCAGACTGCCTGTGAGTGAGATGCTGCACGAGGCCAACAGGTATTTTCTCCCTCGGGTTTACTCTTCCCATCTCACCCCTGTACAGTACATTCTACATTTACAAGTCATTTGGCTATTAGTTGACCATGTGAATCATTTTGGTCTCAACACTTAAGTCATTTGGCTATTAGTTGACTAGTTGAATAATTTTGGTCTCAACACAAGTAATTTTACTATTCATTTGATAGTTGAATCATTTGGGTCTCAACACTTAAGTCATTTGGCTATTAGTTGACTTGTTGAATCATTTAGGTCTCAACACTTAAGTCATTTGGCTATTAGTTGACCATGTGAATCATTTAGGTCTCAACACTTAAGTCAGTTGGCTATTAGTTGACTTGTTGAATCATAGGCGGGCTAGTTTTGAATATACACCAAATATGTGAACGGACTAGTGGCCCCAAGGACTGGGTTGAGAATGGTTGATTAAGCAGACACTGTTATCCCCACTGAATCCCACCCACCCTCATGTAGACCCACATCATTCTAGGAGAAGCCATAACACTATTAGAGCAGACAGTGTCCTGGGCCTGAGACAATGACAGTATCATGACAGTATGCCTGCACTGTTGAGGGAGGTCATTCTGTAGATAAAGCTGGATTAAATTGACTCTTGGCTCTCTGTCCAAATGTCTTCGCCCCCGATACACAGTTTTAGGGCTGCCCTACAAAGCAGGGCTGTAAGGACACTTCTGCTAGATTTACATTTGAACACACATACGCGACTCTGTACACACACACACACACACACACACACACACACACACACACACGCGTGCGGTTCAGCTCTTCATGTGTAAAGGAAGTTGAAGTCGAGGTGGTTGTGTCTATCTGGCTGTACAGACTCTAACACATTGAACGTGACTTGCAGTTGTTTTGAGATGGACGGGTCTTTTGAAGAAACCAGGAGGTACCCCTTTTTAAACTTCCTCTGAAGGGACCCTGCCGTCACCCCCTTCCTCCCTTCCCCTGCCGGCACCCTCTTCCTCCCTTCCACTGCCATCATTCTCTTTATCCCTCCCTAAATCCCTCCATTCCACTGCCATCATTCCCTTTATCCCTCCCTCAATCCCTCCATTCCCCTGCCATCATTCCCTTTATCCCTCCCTCAATCCCTCCATTCCCCTGCCATCATTCCCTTTATCCCTCCCTCAATCCCTCCATTCCCCTGCCATCATTCCCTATATCCCTCCCTCCCTCCCTCAATCGCTCCATTCCCCTGCCATCATTCCCTATATCCCTCCCTCAATTCCTCCATTCCCCTGCGATCATTCTCTTTATCCCTCCCTCCCTCAATCCCTCCATTCCCCTGCCATCATTCTCTTTATCCCTCCCTCAATCCCTCCATTCCCCTGCCATCATTCCATGTATCCCTCCCTCAATCCCTCCATTCTCCTGCCATCATTCCCTATATCCCTCCCTCAATCCCTCCATTCCCCTACCATCATTTCCCTTATCCCCCCTCAACCCCTCCATTCCTCAGTCATGGTGATCATTGAGTTGTTACTAGCTGGTCGTGGAGTGAGTCGTGGAGTGTTTGTGTGCTTCCATGCTGGGAGTCTGGGTCTGAAGTAACTGACTGAAAAGGCAGTTAAAGGGATAGAGATATATTTTGACACTGTGGATTCGCCTCCACAGTATGTTTTCAACAGGAGACAATAGGAATACAGTACACAAAGAGACCAACATCCTGGTCAGTGTGCATGACCCATAGCTAACGTCTTCATTCTCTCTTTCTCTTATATCGTACAATTACTCAGCCATTAATAACAGCTACGGCTAACATGTGGTGGTGGGAACACTGGTACACAATGGTACACAAAGCACTGTGCCTTCAGATACATAATGCTCTTATCCTCAAGCATATCCTTTGGGTAGTTCTTTGGGTAGTTCTGCTGCACATCCAACAAGATCAACAAACTGGACTCCCAGCACATTGTTGTTATTTTGGTTCAACTCTTCCAGCTCATCATTAACCTGTGTTAGAAACCTAAACCCACTACCCCCACTCACTGCTTGATGTGCCTCAATGTTGACGTCTCAAAGATTACCCCCTCCCCTACCTCCATGTTTGTAGTTTGAGCTCTCTCTCTCTTCTGCCTCCATTTCCCATAATGCCTCAGTAAGAACAGGTACTCTGTGGGCTACGCTACCCAGAAGTCTTGGCTGCTGAATGCCACCGTGGAGGATAACATCACGTTTGGCAGTCCCTTCAACAAACAGAGGTAAAACACCACTCTCTACTCTACCCTACTCTACCCTACTCTACTTTACTCCACTCTCTACTTTACTGTACTCTACTCTACTCTACTTTACTGTACTGTACTGTACTCTACTCCACTCTACTCTACTTTACTGTACTGTACTGTACTCTACTCTACTCTACTTTAACTCTACTCTACTCTACTCTACTTTAACTCTACTCTACTCTAACCTACTGTACTGTACTCTAACCTACTGTACTGTACTGTACTCTACTCAAACCTACTGTACTGTACTGTACTCTAAGCTACTCTACTGTACTCTCCTCTCCTCTACTCTACTGTACTGTACTGTACTGTACTGTACTGTACTCTAACCTACTGTACTGTACTCTACTCTACCCTAATCTACTGTACTGTACTCTCCTCTCCTCTACTCTACTCTACTCTAACCTACTGTACTCTACTCTACTCTACTATACTCTACTCTAACCTACTGTACTCTACTCTACTCTACTCTAACCTACTGTACTCTCCTCTACTCTACTATACTCTACTCTAACCTACTGTACTCTACTCTACTCTACTCTAACCTACTGTACTCTCCTCTACTCTACTATACTCTACTCTAACCTACTGTACTCTACTCTACTCTAACCTACTGTACTGTACTCTTACCTACTCTACTGTACTCTACTGTACCCTACTCTACTGTACTCTCCTCTCTACTCTACTCTAACCTACTCTACTCTACTCTAACCTACTGTACTGTACTGTACTCTACCCTACTTTACTGTACCCTACTTTACTGTACCCTACTCTACTGTACTGTACTCTACTGTACTCTACTCTACTCTGCTGTACTCTACTCTACTGTACTGTACTGTACTCTACTGTACTCTACTCTACTGAACTCTACTCTACTGTACTCTACTGTACCCTACTCTACTGTACCCTACTCTACTGTACTGTACTCTACTGTACTCTGCTGTACTCTGCTGTACTCTGCTCTACTGTACTGTACTCCACTCTACTGTACTCTACTCTACTGTACTGTACTCTATTCTACTCTACTGTACTCTACTCTACTGTACTGTACTGTACTCTACTGTACTCTACTGTACTCTACTCTACCCTACTCTACTGTACTCTACTGTACTCTACTCTACTGTACTCTACTCTACTGTACTCTACTCTACTGTACTGTACTGTACTCTACTGTACTCTACTCTACTGTACTCTACTCTACCCTACTCTACTGTACTCTACTGTACTCTACTCTACTGTACTCTACCCTACTCTACTGTACTCTACTCTACCCTACTCTACTGTACTGTACTCTACCCTACTCTACTGTACTGTACTCTACTCTACTCTACTGTACTCTACCCTACTCTACTGTACTCTACTCTACCCTACTCTACTGTACTGTACTCTACCCTACTCTACTGTACTCTACTGTACTCTACTCTACTGTACTCTACTCTACTGTACTGTACTCTACCCTACTCTACTGTACTCTTCTCTACTGTATTATCTGCTGCTCCTCAACACCATTCATCAATGTAATTAAGACTAGACCAATGTTTGTGTTTGGTTAATTCACTTGGTCTTGCATCAGCTGAGATGTACTTTTAATGACACTAATTAGATGGTCCATCATATTGCTATCACTCTTGATGCTTCTTGAGGCTGATGCTGGCTTATATCTCTTCTCTAATGAGGACTGTTTTCCTGTGCTGTTGAATCCCTTAGTTTCCAAGGAAGCCATGTTTCTAACTGTGTCTTAATAGAGGGTGTTGTCAGTCTGATGCCCTGCTGTGTGTCTCAGATACAAGACTGTGATTGATGCCTGCTCCCTGCAGCCTGATGTAGACCTCCTGCCCTTCGGAGACCAGACGGAGATCGGAGAGAGGGTACTGAAACACTGGCTAAATTATTACATTATTATAATCACCTCAGTATTATTGTGTTTTTTTATCACTGTCTATTCTCATCTTTTTAAGCACAAGCACTCTTACCTCAGACACAATGACATATTATACCAAGAACTAGTAGTGAACAGTGATTTGTGTCAGATTCCTTGTGTACCTGGCTACTCTTCTTAACAGTCTGTTTTTCTCCCAGGGGATCAACCTGAGTGGAGGCCAGAGACAGAGGATATGTGTGGCTCGGGCTCTCTACCAGAACACCAACATCGTCTTCCTGGTGAGTCAATGAATGATAAAGTGCTTTATCTATTGACTTCAATAGAAGATCCATTTCCTGTTGAGTTCACTGGAAGAGGCTGGAAGCTCTCCCTCAAGGATGCCTTCTCAGAATAGTCAGACAGAGCCAGGGTGTTCTAGAGTGTTCTCTTTGTGTTCTAGGGTGTTCTCTAGGTGTTCTAGAGTGATCTCTTTGTGTTCTAGGGTGTTCTCTAGGTGTTCTCTAGGTGTTCTAGGGTGTTCTCTAGGTGTTCTAGGGTGTACTAGGGTGTTCTCTAGGTATTCCACAGTGTTTTCTGTGTTCTCGGGTGTTCTCTGGGTTTTCTATGGTGTTTTAGGGTGTTTTCTCTAGGTGTTTTAGGGTGTTCTCTAGGTATTCTAGGGTGTTCTCTATGTGTTATAGGGTGTTATCTAGGTGTTCTAGGGTGTTCTCTAGGTGTTTTAGGGTGTTATCTAGGTGTTCTAGGGTGTTCTCTTGGAGTTTTAGGGCGTTCTCTATGTGTTCTAGGGTGTTCTCTAGGTGTTCTAGGGTGTTCTCTAGGTGTTCCAGGGAGAGCCAAATAGAGCCAAAGACAGGGACACCCTTTTCTATTCCCTAAACAGTACACTGCTTTTGGGACAGTGTGTGAGTAAGGATTAACTATATCGGGAATAGGGTGGGATTTCAGAGGCAGCCAGGGAGATCCAGGGAGGGCCAGCCAGCCTCCCTCTGTATGGGAACGGGAGGAGCAGCAGGTGGGATGGATCTCTGTCCGCAGGCCTCTCTTGTAACCATACCATACTGCTGACAAGAGTTGTCATGTCGTTTACAGGCATCCCTCTGCTCTGCCATCTGGCCTGGCTAGCCATATACACACTCACACACGTACACACACACACACGTACACACAATCACACGCACACACACACACGTACACACACACACACACACACGTACACACACACGTACACACACACACACACACACATGTACACACACACGTACACACACACACTTTCCCGTCTCTCGCTGCTGCAAACAACTCTATGTACATCTACATCCCATCATTTCTTGTGGCAAACTGTTAATTGGATGTCTAACCTCCGCCCCTGATACAGCCTCTCTGGCTGTCATGGGATAGGACCGGGCACGTTCCTCCATACGTAGCTCAGCGCACACTGACAAATGTGCCAAATAAGGAAATAGCCTCTAAAGTGCTGTATTAATACACAATGGGACTGCAGAGTGAACACCCAGCTAGAAGCAACATCTATTAGCTAAGTACGTCTTTATGACGTCTTGTCTCCTAATGAGGTGTCTATCATGCTGTGTCTGATGATCTCAGACCTTCTGCCCTCAGGACTGTTTACGTGTCTCAGTGCTGGACAGTATAAAGACTAAGTCATCCTAGGGTAATATACATTGGTGTTTATTCAGGTTCCGGGGTCCTCTGGGAACTAGGTTTGATTGGCTGTATGTTCTGAGGTCATCTCAGACCTGTGAATTAAACGTGCTGTGACTTAATATGAATAAAGGATGATCTCCTGTTAAAAAAAACATCATTTAATCCACAGTCTTTCACTCTGATACGCTCTGATCTGATTGGATCGTCCATGTTGCCTCTGACCCCTGATCTCTGACCTTTACCCTCAGGATGACCCGTTCTCAGCGCTGGACATCCACCTGAGTGACCACCTGATGCAGGAGGGCATTCTGAAGTTCCTACAGGATGATAAACGCACCGTGGTCCTGGTCACACACAAACTGCAGTACCTCATCCACGCTGATTGGGTGAGCATCTCAACAGTCTGGTGTGGATTCCTCTCTACCGTTTGTCCTCTCTACCGTTTGTCCTCTCTACCGTTTGTCCTCTCTACCGTTTGTCCTCTCTACCGTTTGTCCTCTCTACCGTTTGCACTGGGTCTGTATTCATAAAGCATCTTAGAGTAGGAATGCTGCTGATACAGGATCAGTTTTTCCTTTTAGATCATAATAAAGAGTACGACACGGACGGGGCGGGGGGACCTGATCCTAGATCAGCATTCCTACCCTGAGACGGTTTGTTTATAAGGGTCCTGGTTTTACACTCTTCTCTCTGTGTCCCAGATCATAGCCATGAAGGATGGCTCAGTGCTGAGGGAAGGCACTCTGAAGGATATTCAGACTCATGATGTAGAGCTGTATGAACACTGGAAGACCCTGATGAACAGACAGGACCAGGAACTAGAGAAGGTCATATTCACTTCTTTACTCTCCTACTGACAGACTGTCTGTAACAGAGGAGGCTGGTGGGTGGAGTTATAGGAGGACGTGTAGGAGCTCATTGTAAAGGCTGGTATGGAATAAATGGAATGGAGCCAACACATGGAAACAACGTGTTTGACCATTCCATTTATTCCAGCCATTACAATGAGCCTGTCCTCCGATAACTCCTCACACCAACCTCCTCTGGTCTGTAATGTGTAGTGTAGCTAATTTACCTGCCAACCAACCTAACAACAGTTGTATCTGTACTGCAGGACACTGAGATTGATAACTGTCAGACTGCTCTGGAGAGGAAGACCTTGAGAAGAGCTTTCTACTCCAGAGAGGCCAAGAACCAGGTCGACGATGACGAAGAAGGTGAAATGCATTGTCAACACTGTATCTCATACAAGTTAAGTTCTGTTACGACATATGACAATAATCACTCATTCTCTGGTCCCTGACAGAGGAGGAAGAGGAGGAGGAAGAGGACGACAACATGTCGACGACCACCAGTCGGCGCTCTAAGATCCCGTGGAGGGTGTGCTGGCAGTACCTGTCCTCTGGTGGCTTCCTCATGGTCTTCCTCATGGTCTTCTCCAAGCTGCTGAAACACTCAGTCATGGTCGCCATCGACTACTGGCTGGCCGAATGGACTGCTAATGGCGATGGCCCAGTCAATGGGACTGCTTATGACGATGTCCCAGTCAATGGGACTGCTAATGGCGATGTCCCAGTCAATGGGACTGCTAATGACGATGCTAATGGATATGCCCCAGACTTTGGAAATGTTACAAGAGACTTTGTCAATGCCTCTGCAGCAGCTGTCTTCTCCAATCGGACAAACTCAGCGGTGAGATATGAACACCTTTCACAACCAGTACTCAGTGTTAGTGGAAGTGAGTAAGGCCTGTTGAAATCCTGATATCTGACAGAATGTGTCTTTGTGGTGTATAATGTGGTTACTAGGCTGGTCTGCCTGACTCCTACTATGTGTCTTTGTGGTGTATAATGTGGGTACTAGGCTGGTCTGTCTGACTCCAACTATGTGTCTTTGTGGTGTATAATGTGGTTACTAGGCTGGTCTGCCTGATTCCTACTATGTGTCTTTGTGGTGTATAATGTGGTTACTAGGCTGGTCTGCCTGACTCCTACTATGTGTCTTTGTGGTGTATAATGTGATTACTAGGCTGGTCTGTCTGACTCCTACTATGTGTCTTTGTGGTGTATAATGTGGTTACTAGGCTGGTCTGCCTGACTCCTACTATGTGTCTTTGTGGTGTATAATGTGGTTACTAGGCTGGTCTGCCTGACTCCTACTATGTGTCTTTGTGGTGTATAATGTGGTTACTAGGCTGGTCTGTCTGACTCCTACTATGTGTCTTTGTGGTGTATTGTGTGGTTACTAGGCTGGTCTACCTGACTCCTACTATGTGTCTTTGTGGTGTATTGTGTGGTTACTAGGCTGGTCTGCCTGACTCCTACTATGTGCCAGTGTTTATCATCCTGTGTGGAGCGGGGATAGCTCTGTGTCTGATCACCTCTCTGACTGTGGAGTTCCTGGGTCTGTCTGCTGCTACCAATCTGCACCACAACCTGCTCAACAAGATCATCCACGCACCTATCAGGTACCCACGACACACCTCACCCATCAGGTACCCACGACACACCTCACCTATCAGGTACCCACGACAGACCTCACCTATCAGGTACCCACGACACACCTCACCTGTCAGGTACCCACGACACACCTCACATATCAGGTACCCACGACACACCTCACCTATCAGGTACCCACGACACATCTCACCCATCAGGTACCCACGACACACCTCACCTATCAGGTACCCACGACAGACCTCGACTATCAGGTACCCACGAAACACCTCACCTATCAGGTACCCACGACAGACCTCGCCTATCAGGTACCCACGACACACCTCACCTGTCAGGTACCCACAACACACCTCACCTATCAGATACCCACGACAAACCTCACCTATCAGGTACCCACGACACATCTCACATATCAGGTACCCACGACACACCTCACCTATCAGGTACCCACGACACATCTCACATATCAGGTACCCACGACACACCTCACCTATCAGGTACCCACGACACATCTCACATATCAGGTACCCACGACACACCTCACCTATCAGATACCCACGACACACCTCACCTATCAGATACCCACGACACACCTCACCTATCAGATACCCACGACACACCTCAACCATCAGGTATCTACGACACACCTCACCTATCAGGTACCCACAACACACCTCACCCATCAGGTACCCACGACACACCTCACCTATCAGGTACCCACGACACACCTCACCTATCAGGTACCCACGACACACCTCACCTATATGGTATCTACGACACACCTCACCTATCAGGTACCCACGACACACCTCACCTATCAGGTACCCACGACACACCTCACCTATCAGGTACCCACGACACACCTCACCTATCAGGTACCCACGACACACCTCACCTATCAGGTACCCACAACACACCTCAACCATCAGGTACCCACGACACACCTCACCCATCAGGTACCCACGACACACCTCACCTATCAGATACCCACGACACACCTCACCTATCAGATACCCACGACACACCTCAACCATCAGGTATCTACGACACACCTCACCTATCAGGTACCCACGACACACCTCACCCATCAGGTACCCACGACAGACCTCACCTATCAGATACCCACGACACACCTCACCTATCAGGTACCCACGACACATCTCACCTATCAGGTACCCACGACACACCTCACCTATCAGGTACCCACGACACATCTCACATATCAGGTACCCACGACACACCTCACATATCAGGTACCCACGACACACCTCACCTATCAGGTACCCACGACACATCTCACCCATCAGGTACCCACGACACACCTCACCTATCAGGTACCCACGACAGACCTCGACTATCAGGTACCCACGAAACACCTCACCTATCAGGTACCCACGACAGACCTCGCCTATCAGGTACCCACGACACACCTCACCTGTCAGGTACCCACAACACACCTCACCTATCAGATACCCACGACAAACCTCACCTATCAGGTACCCACGACACATCTCACATATCAGGTACCCACGACACACCTCACCTATCAGGTACCCACGACACATCTCACATATCAGGTACCCACGACACACCTCACCTATCAGGTACCCACGACACATCTCACATATCAGGTACCCACGACACACCTCACCTATCAGATACCCACGACACACCTCACCTATCAGATACCCACGACACACCTCACCTATCAGATACCCACGACACACCTCAACCATCAGGTATCTACGACACACCTCACCTATCAGGTACCCACAACACACCTCACCCATCAGGTACCCACGACACACCTCACCTATCAGGTACCCACGACACACCTCACCTATCAGGTACCCACGACACACCTCACCTATCAGGTATCTACGACACACCTCACCTATCAGGTACCCACGACACACCTCACCTATCAGGTACCCACGACACACCTCACCTATCAGGTACCCACGACACACCTCACCTATCAGGTACCCACGACACACCTCACCTATCAGGTACCCACAACACACCTCAACCATCAGGTACCCACGACACTCCTCACCCATCAGGTACCCACGACACACCTCACCTATCAGATACCCACGACACACCTCACCTATCAGATACCCACGACACACCTCAACCATCAGGTATCTACGACACACCTCACCTATCAGGTACCCACGACACACCTCACCCATCAGGTACCCACGACAGACCTCACCTATCAGATACCCACGACACACCTCACCTATCAGGTACCCACGACACATCTCACCTATCAGGTACCCACGACACACCTCACCTATCAGGTACCCACGACACATCTCACATATCAGGTACCCACGACACACCTCACCTATCAGATACCCACGACACACCTCACCTATCAGGTACCCACGACACACCTCACCTATCAGATACCCACGACACACCTCAACCATCAGGTACCCACGACACACCTCACCTATCAGGTACCCACGACACATCTCACATATCAGGTACCCACGACACACCTCACCTATCAGATACCCACGACACACCTCACCTATCAGATACCCACGACACACCTCACCTATCAGATACCCACGACACACCTCAACCATCAGGTATCTACGACACACCTCACCTATCAGATACCCACGACACACCTCACCTATCAGGTAGCCACGACACACCTCACCCATCAGGTACCCACGACACACCTCAACCATCAGGTATCTACGACACACCTCACCTATCAGATACCCACGACACACCTCACCTATCAGGTACCCACGACACACCTCACCTATCAGGTACCCACGACACACCTCACCTATCAGGTACCCACGACACACCTCACCTATCAGGTACCCACGACACACCTCACCTATCAGGTATCTACGACACACCTCACCTATCAGGTACCCACGACACACCTCACCTATCAGGTACCCACGACACACCTCACCTATCAGGTACCCACGACACACCTCACCTATCAGGTACCCACGACACACCTCAACCATCAGGTATCTACGACACACCTCACCTATCAGGTACCCACAACACACCTCACCCATCAGGTACCCACGACACACCTCACCTATCAGGTACCCACGACAGACCTCACCTATCAGGTACCCACGACACACCTCACCTATCAGGTACCCACGACACACCTCACCTATCAGGTACCCACGACACAGCTCACCCATCAGGTACCCACAACACACCTCACCCATCAGGTACCCACGACACACCTCACCTATCAGGTACCCACGACAGACCTCACCCATCAGGTACCCACGACACACCTCACCTATCAGGTATCCACGACACACCTCACCCATCAGGTACCCACGACACACCTCACCTATCAGGTACCCACGACAGACCTCACCCATCAGGTACCCACGACACACCTCACCTATCAGGTACCCACGACACACCTCACCCATCAGGTACCCACGACACACCTCAACCATCAGGTATCTACGACACACCTCACCTATCAGGTACCCACGACACACCTCACCCATCAGGTACCCACGACACACCTCACCTATCAGGTACCCACGACACACCTCACCCATCAGGTACCCACGACACACCTCACCTATCAGGTACCCACAACACACCTCACCTATCAGGTACCCACGACACACCTCACCCATCAGGTACCCACGACACACCTCACCTATCAGGTACCCACGACAGACCTCACCCATCAGGTACCCACGACACACCTCACCTATCAGGTATCCACGACACACCTCACATATCAGGTACCCACGACACACCTCACCCAACAGGTACCCACGACACACCTCACCCATCAGATACCCACGACACACCTCAACCATCAGGTATCTACGACACACCTCACCCATCAGGTACCCACGACACACCTCACATATCAGGTATCCACGACACACCTCACATATCAGGTACCCACGACACACCTCAACCATCAGGTATCTACGACACACCTCACCCATCAGGTACCCACGACTCACCTCAACCATCAGGTATCTACGACACACCTCACCTATCAGATACCCACGACACACCTCACCTATCAGATACCCACGACACACCTCAACCATCAGGTATCTACGACACACCTCACCCATCAGGTATCTACGACACACCTCACCTATCAGATACCCACGACACACCTCACCTATCAGATACCCACGACACACCTCACCTATCAGGTAACCACGACACACCTCACCCATCAGGTACCCACGACACACCTCAACCATCAGGTATCTACGACACACCTCACCTATCAGATACCCACGACACACCTCACCTATCAGGTACCCACAACACACCTCACCTATCAGGTACCCACAACACACCTCACCCATCAGGTACCCACGACACACCTCACCTATCAGGTACCCACGACACACCTCACCTATCAGGTACCCACGACACACCTCACCTATCAGGTACCCACGACACACCTCACCTATCAGGTACCCACGACACACCTCACCTATCAGGTACCCACGACACACCTCACCCATCAGGTACCCACGACACACCTCACCCATCAGGTACCCACGACACACCTCACCTATCAGGTACCCACGACACACCTCACCTATCAGATACCCACGACACACCTCACCCATCAGGTACCCACGACACACCTCACCTATCAGGTACCCACAACAGACCTCACCTATCAGATACCCACGACACACCTCACCTATCAGATACCCACGACACACCTCACCAACAGATTCTTATACTCTTTATGACATCATCCGTGTTGAAATAGAAGGGAACTGAATAGTTGAACCAGAAAGAATGTGTTGAATAATTTATTTAAAAAAAATGTTAAATCACATTTTAGATATTTTTCAGACTAACATTTGAAATAATATATATTTTGAATCTCTTCTCAGATTCTTTGACGTGACCCCCTTGGGCCAGATCCTGAACCGTTTCTCAGCTGACACCAACATCATAGATCAGGTGATTCTGAAAAGGATGTTCACCCCTCAGTAGATTGATCTGTTGACTTATTTCAGTCAGGAGTATTAGGGTAAAGTACCCTAGTGGTTAAGAGTGTTGGGACAGTAACCAAATGGTTGCTGGTTCAAATCCACATCCGACTAGGTGAACAATCTGTCGATGTGCCAATGAGCGAGGCACTAAACCCTAATTTCTCCTGTAAGTCGCTCTGGATAAGAGCGACCACCAAATGCCAAAGATTTAACTGTTAAATGAGTACTGTGGGAATCATCTACTCATGAAGCTGTCTGATGAAGGATCTGTCTTTGGCCATGGTGTGATTGGACAGACTCCAGTGCTGGCCTTAAGATTACAGCTCACACAAATATTAAGAGTTTGTCAGTCATTTGCAGGCGTCAGAATTAGTCCATTGTTGAGATGAGTCAATGTCCCACGTCATTATATTACGTCCCTCAGGTGACCTCAGATTGTTAAAGAGGACGACATTGAGGTCCAGAGCGTAGGTCAGAAATGTAGCACTGACATGATACTATCTCCTCCCTCTCTCTCTCTCTCTGTCCCCCCTCTCTCTCTCTATCTCCCCCTCTCCCCCCCCCTCTCTCTCTCTCTATCTCTGTCCCCCCTCTCTCTCTCTCCTCCCCCCCTCTCTCTCTCCTCCCCCCTCTCTCTCTCTATCCCCCTCTCTCTCTCCCCCCTCTCTCTCTCTATCTCCCTCTCTCTCTCTCTCTCTCTCTCCCCCTCTCTCTCCCCCTCTCTATCTCTCTCTCCCCCATCTCTCTCCCCCCTCTCTCTATCCACCCTCTCTCTCCCCCCCTCTCCCCCCCTCTCTCTCTATCTCCCCCTCTCTCCCCCCCTCTCCCCCCCTCTCCCCCCTCTCTCTCTATCTCCCCCCCTCTCTCTCTCTCTCTCTATCCCCCCCCTCTCTCTCTCCCCCCTCTGTCTCCCCTCTCTCTCTATCCCCCCTCTCTCTCCCCTCTCTCTCTCTCCCTCTCTCTCTATCCCCCTCTCTCTCTCCCCTCTCTCTCTCCCCCCCCCCTCTCTCTCCCCTCTCTCTCTATCCCCCCCTCTCTCTCCCCTCTCTCTCCCCCCCCCCCTCTCCCCTCTCTCTCCCCCCTCTCTCTCTCTATCCCCCCTTTCTCCAGCACATCCCTCCTACCCTGGAGTCTTTGACCCGCTCCACTCTGCTCTGCCTGTCAGCCATCGGGGTCATAGCGTTCGTCACCCCAAGCTTCCTCATCGCTCTGATTCCTCTGGCTGTGTCCTTCTACTTTATACAGAAGTACTTCCGGGTTGCCTCAAAGTGAGTTCACTGGGCAGACCTGGTCCATTTCAGCTCAATGTAGTTTCCTTTTACAGTATCACAACAGCATCACAACTTCAAATTCTCTCTCTCTCTCCCTCTAACTATCTTATCTGTCTCTCTCTGTCAGGACTACCTGGGTGCTGTCATTGTGTTATACTATGCTTTTCGTCTCTGTTTCCACATTGTCCAGACTTTTTTCATTTTCTCTCTCAGGGACCTTCAGGACTTAGATGACTCCACCCAGCTTCCTCTGCTGTGCCACTTCTCTGAGACTGCAGAGGGACTCACCACCATCCGAGCATTCAGGCCAGTGTACCATACACACACACACACAGGCACACACACAGGCACACACACACATGCACACACACACACACACACACACACACACACACACACACACACACACACACACACACACACACACACACACACACACACACACGTGACAGTGTGGAAATTTCGCCCAGAGCATCGTTACACAACATACTCAAGAAGCACTTATAGGTTTTAGGAAGGCAGTAACACTGTACTTAGCGATCCGAAACTCGAAAGAAAGTGGTGGATTTGTTGACACTGGAGGTTAATTCCTTTGCGTATATGTAATATTAGTGTGAACAACTTGAATCCCATCTAGAAGTCTTCCAACCCATCCAGAACCATTCATTCATGGAGGAAGGAGGATATCACAAACCCAAATCTTTCTCTTGATCCAGAATTACATGAATCCCACTCTAAACAGTTCACGAACATTCCTCCTTTTCCCCAGAATCGTGGTAATCCAACATTAAACAGCTCTCACGGTTACTACCCCTCAGACAGCCTCTTCCTCCCTGAAGACTTCCTCATCTTGGCAGCACCGTGACTTCTCTCTCTTTCTCTCTTGGTCCAATGTTAGATGTCACTTAGCTATGTAGCAGCCATGGTCCAACTCCCATCATCAGGCAGGATAGTCCAGTCCTGAAACAATCCCACTTCAGTGTTTGTCTAACGGAGGTGGTTCTATGAACCATAACCAGGACTGGGACCAGGAGACGTGCGGACGAACACAGTCTAGACGCCGGGTTCAAACCTGGTCACATGGGAAATAATCTGGTAGGTATTAGCTATATTTATTTTCCATTTGTTCTTCAGACATGAATCTCGATTCAAGCAGAAGATGCTGGAGCTGACAGATACCAACAACACAGCCTACCTGTTCCTCTCTGCTGCCAACCGCTGGTTGGAGGTCAGAACGGTGAGATAACATTAATGTCCATGATTGAACCATGACATTATTAATAAGATATGGGACTATTGTAATACTAATGGTATCTTACTGAGTATTCAACACGATACTCCCTGGTTTCTTATCACACTGAGCTGCACAGTTAGAAGAAATTACTTGTTGAGGTTAGAGCTAAATGCTGTGTTGAATTCACAACTTCAAATTCTCTCTCTCTCTCTCTCCCTCTAACTATCTTATCTGTCTCTCTTTCTCTCTCAGGACTACCTGGGTGCTGTCATTGTGTTAACAGCAGCAGTAGCCTCGATATGGAGCTCTGGCAAGAACCTTCCCTCTAGCATGGTGGGGTTAGGCCTGACCTACGCCCTTACAGTGAGTCAACGTGTTACACGATTGTGTGTAGAGGTGAAGGAGTCAGGCGCAGGAGAGCAGAGATGTCCGAGATGTGTTATTTAATGGGCAAGTCCAAAAACATACAGGTCAGGAACAATACCAAAAAACAATCGCCCTCGACAACCGAGAAACCAGTTATTCACGGAAGGAGGGAAAAACAACGCTCCTAAATATATACACACTTGGTTTAATACGGGAAAACAAAAATAGGCACAACCTTAACGAGCAACGAATAATCCTGCACAAACCTAGGCAGGCAACAGGGGTAATTATACACACAGAAATGAAGGCAAATGAAACCAGGTGTGGAAAAAGCAAAGAGAAAACCAACAGAAAAGGAAAGAAGGATCGGTGAAGGCTAGTAGACGCCGAGCGCCGCCCGAACAAGGAGAGGAACTACCTTCGGTGGAAGCCGTGACACAACGTCTCCCCAATGTCACACAAACATGAATATACCCACAGAACAGAAACAACATACAGGATCAACTTCATCAAATGAGAATCTTTTTAATAACAAGCCCTTATTCACCTGGATCTGATTGTAGTTATATTTACAAGATGTCAAGGCAGCAAGTGTTTAGACAACGTATTCAGTAGAACATGTATGGAACTGTACAGAGAAGGACTGCATCAGTCACATTAATGAGAGGAGTGTTGTTGCCAGTCCTTTGTAGAGAAGGGATATTTGTAATAGATGGATTGTATTCCTCTCCCACTGCCAGTAGATGTGAAACAATAGACGCTGTATTGTCCTCAGCAGCCATCTTTGTTTGTACTGTAACAAAAACCCACCGTTTTGTTTTCTGTAGGCTTATCACTCCTCAGAGAGCATGGCCCTTCCACGACTCTTCTCCATAGCACTCTCTTCTGACTGATCAGCCTTTTATGTATTCTTCTCAACCATTAAAGACCTTTGGTTTACCTCATATTGTCCAAGGCAATGGGCAAAAAAGACTCCCACTCAGACATATTACAATAATAATAATAACAATTATTATAATTAATAGTATTATTAATAGTAGTATTATTTATATACCTAGTAAGGACACTTCATAGAACATGGATTAAATATATATTGTGTTTACCTCCCGTTACCCAGGTGACCAACTACCTGAACTGGGTGGTGAGGAACCTGGCTGACTTAGAGGTCCAGATGGCTGCTGTCAAGAAGGTCAACAGCTTCCTGAGTACAGAGTCTGAGAACTACGAAGGCTCCATGGGTAAACTAAACACACTCCCACACCAAATGCTGCTTCCCAATACCCTGGAGTCTCTTGTGACAGAAGCTGGACAGTACACACACAAGATGTGGTTTAACACACAGTCAATAGAACATAGTAATGGAATCCTGCTGAAACACACAGTCAATAGAACAGAGTAATGGAATCCTGCTGAAACACACAGTCAATAGAACAGGGTAATGGAATCCTGCTGAAACACACAGTCAATAGAACAGGGTAATGGAATCCTGCTGAAACACACAGTCAATAGAACAGAGTAATGGAATCCTGCTGAAACACACAGTCAATAGAACAGAGTAATGGAATCCTGCTGAAACACACAGTCAATAGAACAGGGTAATGGAATCCTGCTGAAACACACAGTCAATAGAACAGAGTAATGGAATCCTGCTGAAACACACAGTCAATAGAACAGGGTAATGGAATCCTGCTGAAACACACAGTCAATAGAACAGGGTAATGGAATCCTGCTGAAACACACAGTCAATAGAACAGAGTAATGGAATCTGAAACACACAGTCAATAGAACAGGGTAATGGAATCCTGCTGAAACACACAGTCAATAGAACAGAGTAATGGAATCCTGCTGAAACACACAGTCAATAGAACAGAGTAATGGAATCCTGCTGAAACACACAGTCAGTAGAACAGGGTAATGGAATCTGAAACACACAGTCAATAGAACAGGGTAATGGAATCCTGCTGAAACACACAGTCAGTAGAACAGGGTAATGGAATCTGAAACACACAGTCAATAGAACAGGGTAATGGAATCCTGCTGAAACACACAGTCAATAGAACAGGGTAATGGAATCCTGCTGAAACACAGTCAATAGAACAGGGTAATGGAATCCTGCTGAAACACACAGTCAATAGAACAGAGTAATGGAATCCTGCTGAAACACACAGTCAATAGAACAGAGTAATGGAATCCTGCTGAAACACACAGTCAATAAAACAGGGTAATGGAATCTGAAACACACAGTCAATAGAACAGAGTAATGGAATCCTGCTGAAACACACAGTCAATAAAACAGGGTAATGGAATCTGAAACACACAGTTCAAAATATGATCATCATCTCTGCTCACGCTATTTGAAAAGTCCCTCACAAAATGAAATCCATAGATGTTCAACTAAGCACTCACCCATGACAGACTGTAGCTGGCCAGTGTGCTGCACAACATGGTTCTGTGTTCCGAGATCAAATCAAATACAATTGTATTTGTCACATGCGCTGAATACAACAGGTGTAGACTTTACAGTGAAATGTTTACTTACAAGCCCATAACCAACAATGCAGTTATTAAGAAAAATACCTCCAAAAATAAGAAATAAAAGTAAAAAATAATTAAAGAGCAGCAGTAAAATAACAATAGTTCAGCGAGGCTATATGCAGATTAAGTCTTTAGTAAAGGGGCACCCGGTAGGCTAGTGGTTAGAGTGTTGGACTAGTAACCGAAAGGCTAACAAGATCAAATCCCTGAGCTGTCAAGGTACAAATCTGTCGTTCTCCCCCCGAACAAGGCAGTTAACCCACTGTTCCTAGGCCGTAATTAGAAATAAGAATTTGTTCTGAACTGACCTTCCTAGTTAAATAAAAATACATTTAAAAAAGTAAGCACTGATTGAAGCTTCCATTTATCAAATGTCTTCTCCAACATGTAACAGCGAGGATGACTCAACATAGTCTAGGCTTCTACACATCTATAAAGGACTATGTTTAAAAATCCATGGCAGTAGAACAGTCAACCGCACAGGGCAACAATCTGACCGTATGGTAATGTCTTTAGATTTACAGTGTGGGGCAGAACGACCTGACACAGTGTTTCTCCTCCCGAATTCCAACATAATTTCTCTAGTGTGTCTCTGTGGAGTTTACAATAGTCCCGTTACTGGTCTCCTTCCAAAGCAGCATCGAAGTTTAAGTGATGTGCTGTTGCCATGGCGATGTTAAAAAAAGAAGAGAAGGGGGTCATGTCTCTTGGGGGAGGAAGATAAGAGGGCTAGAACTAAGGGAGGAGCAAAAGGGAGAGAGTTCTTGTGGAACAACGAGGAGGTGGGATTGAAGAGGAGAGGAGAGGAGGAGGAGAGGGAGGAGAGCTTCTTGAAGAGGAAGAGATGGATGGGAGGGAGGAGAGAGTCCCCCATCTCTAGAGCCATGGCCCTGCTAGAGTCCTGTGGTCAAAGAACCCCTGCCAGAGTGGGCTGTCCTCCTACACTGTGACGTAATGGAAAGTTTGGCCCTGATAGCAATACAACGATAATAAGTGGATCTTGTCCAAGCAACGAGCTGTCATCTTGCCCTGTTTTATCCTCCCCTTTGATTCATTTAGTTCTTTTGTTTCCTCTGCATCCGTTCACAGCTCTTAAGTCATGAGGAGAAAACCACCAACCCTTATTTTAAGGACTGCATGCATGGCTTTAGCAGTAAAACACAGAGTACTTTTGAAGTAGCCAAATGCTGCAGTCTAAACAGACCAGAGCCTGGTCACAGAAGGAAGAGTGGTCCTGAGTAGCACTTAGGGCACCACTTTTGACAAAGAGACCTCTGTTTACTGCATCGTCAGTTGTGTGACTGTCCCCAAATTCACTACTGTATGACTGTCCTGGAAGTCCTACTGTATGACTGTCCTGGATGTCCTACTGTATGACTGTCCTGGATGTCCTACTGTATGACTGTCCTGGATGTCCTACTGTATGACTGTCCGGGAAGTCCTACTGTATGACTGTCCTGGAAGTCCTACTGTATGACTGTCCTACTGTATGACTGTCCTGTATGTCCTACTGTATGACTGTCCTGGATGTCCTACTGTATGACTGTCCTGGATGTCCTACTGTATGACTGTCCTGGATGTATTACTGTATGACTGTCTGGGATGTCCTACTGTATGACTGTCCTGGATGTCCTACTGTATGACTGTCCTGGATGTCCTACTGTATGACTGTCCTGGATGTCCTACTGTATGACTGTCCTGGAGGTATTACTGTATGACTGTCCCCAAATGCACTACTGTATGACTGTCCTGGATGTCCTGCTGTGTGACTGTCCTGGATGTCCTACTGTGTGACTGTCCTGGATGTCCTACTGTATGACTGTCCTGTATGCACTACTGTATGACTGTCCTGTATGTACTACTGTATGACTGTCCTGGAAGTCCTACTGTATGACTGTCCTGGATGTACTACTGTATGACTGTCCCCAAATTCACTACTGTATGACTGTCCTGGATGTCCTACTGTATGACTGTCCTGGATGTCCTACTGTATGACTGTCCTGTATGTCCTACTGTATGACTGTCCTGGATGTCCTACTGTATGACTGTCCTGGAAGTCCTACTGTATGACTGTCCTGGATGTACTACTGTATGACTGTCCTGGATGTACTACTGTATGACTGTCCCCAAATTCACTACTGTATGACTGTCCCCAAATTCACTACTGTATGACTGTCCTGGATGTCCTACTGTGTGACTGTCCTGGATGTACTACTGTATGACTGTCCCCAAATTCACTACTGTATGACTGTCCTGGATGTCCTACTGTATGACTGTCCTGGATGTACTACTGTATGTGTTATTGTGCCGTAGGCTATAACTAGGGCCCAGAGTTTTTCTGTTCCTGTCAAGGACAAACTTCTAACCCTAGTTATTGTGTGTGATCACAATATATAATTACACATCTCATTCATGTTTTGTTAATGGTTGACTATATGTGTTGTTTCCAGATACCACCCAGGTCCCCGAGGACTGGCCCCAGCACGGAGAGATAAAGATCCAGGATCTGTGTGTACGTTACGACCCTCTTCTGAAGCCTGTCCTCAAACACGTTAATGCCTACATCAACCCCGGACAGAAGGTAAGTAACAGCCCTGTGTCTTAAAGCAACTGTGAGATGTAACATTGTGGCTGTAGCTTCAATAAAGATCACATTTAGGGAGCTAAGCAACCCCGGCCAGAAGCTAAGTCACACCCACTCACAGAGCCCTCCCTTAATGCAACTGTGACATCACACGTTGTTCCTGACTATATCGCTGAATAAAGATCACATTTGAACGCAGTGAAAAGCAAGCAGACGTTTACGTTCTGTTTGAATCACAGCCCTGTGTCTAAACGCAACGGTGAGTTGACACCTAGTGAAGAAACGGACTAGTTGGTCGCGGCGACTCTGTGTGGCGTGCGTCTTACCGCTTTCTGCACACACATGTCCGTTCTCCCAGGGCAGTGTTACTGTACCTCAGCAGACTCCTGCTATCTGACCTGACTGATGAGGCTGCTTCACTTCTGCTGTGAGGAGCCTGAATGCAGATACACAGGTAGAGAGAGATATCCAGTCCAGAGCAGAGAATCAGAGATACAGAGCTACTAGAACTCCTTCTGAGACCGTGTTCTTCAGTCTTGGTCCTAGAGAGACACGGGTTGTGCAGGCTTTTGACCCAGCCCAGTACCAACACACCACAGGAGGTTGGTGGCACCTTAATTGGGGAGGACGGGCTCGTGGTAACGGCTGGAGCGGAATAGGTAGAATGGTATCAAACACATGGGTTGACGCCATTCCATTCACTCCGTTCCAGTCGTTATTATGAGCCGTCCTCCCCTCAGCAGCCTCCCCTGCAACACACATTATTCAACTGATTGAGTAGTTCATGGAGCCCTTGACTTGTTGAATCAGGTGTGTTAGTTCATGCTGGGTTCATAGCCAGGTGTAAGGCGTCTAGGTGTAGCAGGTAAGGTGGAGTCAGGCACAGGATACAGAGATGAGTAATTCACCTAACTTTACTCAAAACAACAAATATTCCAACAAGGAAAATAATCAAGCTCACAAATACAGACCAACTTACAACGAACAAACACGCACAAAACCAGGGGGGAACCCAGCATGAACATATAATTATGGGATGGAAACCAGGTGTGTACAATGAAGACAAAACAAATGGAAAATGAAAAGTGGATCGGCGGCGGCAAGAAAACTGGTGACGTCAACCGCCGAACACCGCCCGAACACCGCCCGAACACCGCCGAACAAGGAGAGGGACTGGAAGCAGGCCTGGATATTAGGTATCTCTCTATCTGTGTATCTGTGAGTGTTTTATAAGCAGGCCTGGATATTAGGTATCTCTCTATCTGTGTATCTGAGTGTTTTATAAGCAAGGCTGGATATTAGGTATCTCTCTATCTGTGTATCTGTGAGTGTTTTATAAGTAAGGCTGGATATTAGGTATCTCTCTATCTGTGTATCTGTGAGTGTTTTATAAGCAAGGCTGGATATTAGGTATCTCTCTATCTGTGTATCTATGAGTGTTTTATAAGTAAGGCTGGATATTAGGTATCTCTCTATCTGTTGTATCTGTGACTGTGTCTCATAAGCATTCCAGGGCTGATATTATGTCTGGAAGATCATGATGATTTTAGTGTCTCCTGCTGAGCCTCAATTTCTACAACCACCCTGTATTCCCCTTTAAATCTGACTCAGTTTAGGTATCACAGTAATCCTCATATACTCAAACATCTTAAATCTGGGGATATAAACCCTTAGTAGAGAGGCCTGGCTGTGTGTGTGGCTGTGTGTGTGTGTGATGTCTTTGACCAATGAGAGAAAGCGTGAGTGTGGAACTGTATCTAAGAATAGTAATGTATTGTGGTTGTATGTGAGGCTGACTGCTTGTTTATGGGTAGCTCCATCTTTTACAGTAACTACACTGTAAAAAAAACAGTCCTGTTGTTTTTAAGGTCATTTACTGCCAGCCAGTTACCTGTTAGTGTCCTTTTTTTCAGTAACTATGTTACTGTAAACTTTACAGTAATGTACTGTTAAATTAAAGTTTCTGTAGGACTTACCTTGTGAGGAAAAACTCCTAGTCTTGTTCCTGAGAGTAGAGGGCCAAGCTGTGACAGATTGTGTCTCCCATTGGCGTGAAATGACGGTTTAATAACTAATCAATGCCCTCTTTCTCCCTCTCCTCTCTCTAGGTGGGCATCTGTGGACGCACAGGAAGTGGAAAGTCCTCCCTCTCTCTGGCCTTCTTCAATATGGTCGACGTGTTTGAAGGTTAGTCTCCTGTGATTCAGGTGTAGAAGGTCTCTGAAACTGTGGACAGGAGCCTTGATGCTCAGGTCTAGCACTCGTTACACAGCTCCCTCATAGTGACTGTCTGGTTTTATTTACAGTAGATTGAAAGAAGTGGTTGTACAAAACCCTCTCACAGTCCTCCCCACAGTCCTCCCCACAATCCTCCCCACAATCCTCCCCACAATCCTCCTCACAGTCCACCTCACAGTCCTCCTCACAGTCCTCCCCACAGTCCTCCCCACAGTCCTCCTCACAGTCCACCTCACAGTCCTCCTCACAGTCCACCTCACAGTGCTCCCCACAGTCCTCCCCACAGTGCTCCTCACAGTCCTCCTCACAGTGCTCCTCACAGTCCTCCTCACAGTCCTCCCCACAGTCCTCCCCACAGTGCTCCTCACAGTCCTCCCCACAGTGCTCCCCACAGTCCTCCCCACAGTGCTCCCCACAGTCCTCCCCACAGTGCTCCCCACAGTCCTCCCCACAGTGCTCCCCACAGTCCTCCTCACAGGCCCTCCGACTCTTTTTCAGTAGCGTGTTAGTGGACATAACATAACTATGGTGACTGCAACCAAACGCTGACACCAAAGGTCAAACTATTTCCTTGACTTTCCTGTCCCAAAGTGCCCATTCAAAAGTCAGAGGGAGGCTTATAATATGATAGTTAGTTTGAGTGGAGCTGTGTTTATTCTCATCTGATAAAGGGAAATAGGTCCTCTGCTGAAATCCATAGCCTCCTTTTAGTTTCCTCTGTTTACACAGTACGGCCCTGTGGTCACTGTCATCCTGACATCCTATGATGATGTCATATTTAGTTCTCCTTGGTACACAACTTTCTGCAGGGGGCCTGTTATTGTTAGTATGCATATCTCCAGCCTCTGGCCAAAATGTCATAAATAGAATAATCAAAACATAATGTTCTGGATTTATTTCCTACTTTGAACATCAGTTTGTCAGAATCCACTGATCAACAACCATATGATAATATTCCGGTTTTACTCTGAATAATCTTTGTATTTACTCCGCTCCTAGTCAGCCGATTCAGACAAACCCATCTTTCACCAAACCCAACATGCTCTGTTTTTCCACACGAGCACTGCTGCCACAGACAAATGTATTTTACTTAACAATGAATGAAGACACATATTTGTTACCAGTGTCCCCTTATAAAGGCAGAGGGAGCGAGCTTGAACACTACCATGTTGACTGTAGTCGTACTAATAGACTCGCCAGTGGACATTCTTGGGAAGATAATGTCCCCAGAAATAGACTAAATAAATAGAGTAGAAATGTGAAATATCTTCAGTGAGTAATGATAATAAATGTGATGTTCAGCTTACTTGTGTAATCTTCTACAATATACAGAACAGAATGGCATCAACAACCAGACCATTTGATGCTCTCACTCTCTTTCTGTATCTCTCGCTATCTCTCGGTCTGTATCTCTCTTTCTGTATCTCTCGCTATCTCTCGGTCTGTATCTCTCTCTTTCTGTATCTCTCGCTATCTCTCGGTCTGTATCTCTCTTTCTGTATCTCTCGCTATCTCTCGGTCTGTATCTCTCTCTTTCGCTCGCTCTTTATCTTTCTCTCTCTCTGTCCGTATCTCTCTCTCTGTCTGTATCTCTCTCTGTCTCTCGCTCTGTCTGTATCTCTCTGTCTCTCGTTCTGTCTGTATCTCTCTCTGTCTCTGTCTGTATCTCTCTCTCTGTCTCTGTCTGTCTCTCTGTCTCTGTCTGTATCTCTCTCTCTGTCTGTATCTCTCTCTCTGTCTCTCGCTCTGTCTGTATCTCTCTGTCTCTCTCTCTGTCTGTATCTCTATCTCTCTCTGTCTGTCTGTATCTCTATCTCTCTCTGTCTGTCTGTATCTCTATCTCTCTCTGTCTGTATCTCTCTCTGTCTGTCTGTATCTCTCTCTCTCTGTCTGTATCTCTCTCTCCCTCTGTCTGTATCTCTCTCTCTCTCTCTCTGTCTGTATCTCTCTATCTCTGTCTGTATCTCTCTATCTCTGTCTGTATCTCTCTCTCTGTCTGTATCTCTCTCTGCATCTCCTCTCAGGGCGGATCATCATTGATGGTATAGACATCTGTAAGCTGCCCCTCCAGACCCTGAGGTCTCGTCTGTCCATCATCCTCCAGGACCCGGTGCTGTTCAGCGGATCCATCCGGTACGTCGGCTACGTGTAGAACCTTAGAATGTTAGAACCCTTACCAGGACACTGTACGTGTAGAACCTTAGAATGTTAGAACCCTTACCAGGACACTGTACGTGCAGAACCTTAGAATGTTAGAACCCTTACCAGGACACTGTACGTGTAGAACCTTAGAATGTTAGAACCCTTACCAGGACACTGTACGTGCAGTGAAGAACCAGGTGTCTGTGTGTCTGTGTGAGAGCCAGTCAGTGTGTGTGTGAGCCGGTGTGTACTTGCAGAACGTTAGAACCAAGATACTGGGTCAGGACCACGTGCTCTGGCTGTTGACAATCACAGATATGCACACAGGAACGTGCCCAGAAGCTGACATAAGAGACACATTATAATAAACAGTAACTTCCTCATGTCCCTCAGTGGAGAAATAGATCAGTAGATTATAATCAATGTATAA